>NC_133201.1:27218797-27226297 GCF_958299795.1 Porites lutea | reverse complement strand
TCAAAACAACATTGGATACTAAATTAAGAGAATTCCAATATAAGATATTAAACAGGATCTTATACACGAACAAGATGCTGTTTAAGTTCAAAAAAGTAGATTCTCCCCTGTGCGATTTTTGTGAAAAGGAGTTGGAGACCATAGAACATCTCTTTTTCCATTGTACAAAAGTAAGCATGTTTTGGAATGATTTAAAGTCTGTACTTGATTCTTTTAATATAACTATTAGGTTTGATATCATGAATGTCCTTTTTGGGATCTTAGATACAGATAATATAAGCATTCTAGTCAATTACATCATTCTTGAAAGCAAATATTTTATTTACCGCTGTAAGTTAAATAAGGGCTGTTTATGTGTAAGTCTGTTAGTCGATAAATTTAAAAAAACGTTTCAAACCGAACGTTTTATCGCGAAAAGAAACAACAAAATCCATTTCCATGATAAAAAATGGAAGCCGTTACTCCCATTAATACAACAGTAGTTATCCAAACTTCGTTTTTCTAATACTCCCTGTATTACTCTGTATTTTAAGTTCAAGTCCAATAAGTTATGTAAGCCTTGTAGTGTAGTGCAGCGTAGCTTTTTATTTATTTCTTCTTTTTTCTTCTTTTGTTTTTTTTTTTGTAATTAAGGTAGTTGTTGTAAATTTTGTAATGTTTGTATGTTTCGATCTGTATGTTGTTTGTACTATACCTGTAAAAACAAAATAAATAAATAAAATACAAAAAAAAAAAGAATGGCTGCCTAACCATTACAATCTAAATTGGACGTGCACATAACATCTCAAGGCTTAAATCCCAGAGAAGCAGTGTAGCTTAAAAACACCATAAACACTAACTACAAGAAAAAAACATCACGCAAAATCTCGGGAATTTCTTGGGAATAGCTAGGCTCGTGATTGCTGAACATAGGTCACCAAATCGGCAACTTTCACGGCAAGCTTAGTCGCCAAATTTTTTTTCTACTCTCTATGGCGACCAAAATGGTCGCAGCTGGGAACATTGCACTGATGAAATGTCTTGATGTTTGTTCACCTAATTCTCTCAAGCAGTGCCATAAGAAACATATAGGGGGCAGTACGGAGAATATACAAGGACATGTTGATATCGGGCCTAAAGGCGTTAAGACACAAAGGAGATTGAGAATGAACCTATATTAAAAAATTTTAACCTGAATTTAATTTGAACCCACAATATATGTACTGTATATCCACAACTGTAAGGTTCTTATTGAAATCACTTAACTCTACAGAAATAAAAAAATAATAATTAAATCCCCTTGACAGACAGGGTACAAAGAAAGTCATTTTTACAGCTTGACATTTGGGCAAGCTGAAGCTAGCATTTACTAGCCGAAATGACATTTCAGCTAGCCCCGAAAACTTTTTGATGAGCACAATTGATTCACAGTTCTTCTGTACTTTGAATTCCTCAAAAAACTTCACTTGCCCATCAGCAAGTTAAGAACAAAATTCACTTGCCCAATAACAAAATCCACTAGCACTGGGCTGTCGGACACTACTTTCTTTGCACACTGACAGAGCTCTGTCAGTGTGCAAAGAAAGTAGTGTCCGACAGCCCAGGGCTAGTGGATTTTGTTATTGGGCAAGTGAATTTTGTTCTTAACTTGCTGATGGGCAAGTGACAACCAGAGTAGCGGACAGAAAAGGACTAACATTGTGTGGTTTTTCAGGGTGCAAAGAAAGTCAGTTTTATAGCCTGCCATTCGGGCAAGCTGTAGATAGCATGTACTAGCCCACAAGTCATTTCAACTAGCCCCCAAACCCTTTTTGATTGGCAGGATTGATAAAAATCCTTCTGTAATTTAAATTTCCCAAAAAAACAGCACTTGCCCGTCGGGCAAGTTAAGAACAAAAAACACTAGCCCGATAGCTAAATCCACTAGCCCCGAGCTACCGGACACGACTTTCTTTGTACGCTGTTTTTATTTACATATATTTCATATAATATTATTATTAGTGCTGAATAGGCAACAAATATTTCACTGGAATTGCAAATCAAAATTGCTGGTTACCGACTCATTCTGACTTGGCTGAGTAAAGCTCAAAAGTAAGTTGACACTCCAATATCAATTTAAGGCGAACATGGCAGTTTTGCAGCCATAGAAACAGCCCAGCACTTTCTTACTCAACAATCACATTCCTGTAATTTGCTCTTACTACCAATCTCAGTAGACATACATGTAAATGTAGCCAGACAAAATTTATTATTAAAAATGCATATTGCTATAATCCCAGCTCCAAGCACTCCCTTTGTATGTTTTTGATAAATTTGATCACCGTAAAAACCAGTTTTTGTAACTCTTGAGGGTATTACTAAAGCCTGATGATTGAAATAAGTTTTGTTATCATTTTTACTTGTGGTATGGCTCTCCTCATATTTATTGGTGATATATCGTAAGAGTCCAAAAGCTGAACTTATGCACAGTAGAAGTGAGTTCAGGTTTTTTACATTATTACATATAGGTATAATAGCAAGAAAGACTGTCAAGAACAGTGATTAAATCCTTATTTTATAAACACTGAAGTGAACCTGAAAAAAAAGTTGCAGTTTGATACAAATCTAGGATTGCAGAGCCAAGTCTGCTGTTAACACAAAGAAGAGTTTAATTGAGGCCTCCATTAGTTGTTTGCAGTTTAAATGCCCAAGGCATGACCTTGGTAAGAGAACACTGGTCAACAATGCAAATCGATTCAAAACAGTTAAATAGACTATCTCGATTAAAGTAGGAGCAAGTGTTGCTAGTATTAAAGGAAGGTCATTTTAACTGAAAATGCAACAAAGGGTTAATGCTTCATGTAAATCTGCCCTGTCACTTCGGGTTACTACATGCACAATCTATGATGTTCACAGCCTAGATTTACATGTAAACAACAATGATTGCATTCTGTTTTCATAATGAGGAGGTGAAAGTTTTACAAAAGAACAGTGAATTGCAGTCAACTGATAAATTACGTCTTGTGATGAATTTACTTTTTATAGAACGCTTAAGAGATGCAATGTTGCATACAAATCAGAGATTGACCTTCGCAGTATGTGGAGTAGACTAAGTTATTTAAAGTTACGATTAATTTTTTCTGGATGTAAATGGTTTAAGGTGTCACAGTTTATGAAATCAGGGTGAAAAGTCTACAGAAAAGACAAGGACTGCAGATGAGTCTTGACGAGACAACAATGAGTACTTGACTTCACATTTGCATAGTGTCGTTGAACGGAAACATTTACAAACATTCGAGATGCTTTAATGTCCAACTCTTGAAACACAATACATACCAACCACCAAATATGCATGACTGAATAATATTCCTAACCAGAAACTTCAAACGTTTTTAAGGGACTCTTAAAAATTATCAAAAGAGAATTTGGAGTCGTGTTAGTTTTCACACATGAACATAAGATAAAAGTACAATGATAATTTTGAGGTTTATATTTATACAAACAAGCGAAATTTTTGTACCACAACCAGACACAAATGAATATAAACATTTAAACTGGTATAAAAAATTTCAAACCAAAGAAAGACTTCAAGTAACACACATATACATTAGGTATAAATTAGGCACCTTCGAAAACAACTACAGTGCTTGTCGAGTTTAGAACAGGAATTGGATTTTTATAGAGATTCAAGAACTGATGTTTACTTGCTGTAGAACTTGGATTTGTCAAGATGACAGCCTACGACACAAATTATCAGCTCTACATGTCTTTTCTCTTCAGGGAGGCCTATCCATAAACTGACTGAGTTGAAAAACACCAATTTCTTTGATTAGGCATGATAAAGGTATCTAAAACAGGAACAAAATTTGATTGAAAATCTGAAGAGCTTATTGAACCTCTTTTGTAAAAAGACCTTTGAAGTTTTTTAATCTGCTTATCTGTTCCATTTAACCCCTTTGGCTTCTACTCCTTGAATCAAATGCCGCAACATCAAATGAATTCTACCATCAGAGTCTGCAGACAAAATCCTGGATTGTGACCATTCAAATGAAACCTTGTTAGCAGAGCTTTTATATGGAAGCGTTTGTTTTCCAGTATAACAAAATGAAATTTGTTTCGTTTTTCTGTAATTTTGAGTTTACATTCCCTAAGATAATCTGTGAAATAATCTGTGAAAACAAAAAAATCCATGTAACAAATCTAGTATTACAGGATGGTACATAAGGATCTTGACATTGATAAAACATCCTTGAGATTCTAAAAGAAAGTTTTCAGTTAACTTATTTTACCACCCAGTTTCTTTCAAACACTGAAAACTGGAATCAAAAGCCACTAATTGATGTTTTAAAATTGATTTTGCAACACTGAACAAATCAAAATTAATGATGTTATTGTTGCGGAAATACCTTGGCATTTGAAAGATAACTGCTCACAAATTTAAGACAGAGGTTTAAAAAACGTGCATCAAAAATATGATTATTTATTACTAGCAAAGTAAATGATCCTGAAAAGAGAACCTACTTTTGATAATCAAGTTATTAATAGATGAGATAAAAACAAGCTAATTCTGAGGAGACCTTCATAATTTTAC
Source organism: Porites lutea (assembly GCF_958299795.1). NCBI lineage: Eukaryota > Metazoa > Cnidaria > Anthozoa > Scleractinia > Poritidae > Porites > Porites lutea. The sequence continues at coordinate 27,221,748 of NC_133201.1, read as the reverse complement.
AGTCACGATGAATGCAGCATTTTTGAAGGCGTTTGTGATGTACTGCTGAAAGTAATATCGAGTTTTCATGAAAAATTATCAGTAGAAGGTTCAAATAATACATTGTGCTAAACAACCGGCACACAATGAAATTTAGCATATTGATAGTTTCTTGGACAAAAGATCTTTTGTCCGTTTTAAAGAAAGGATCTAGCTAGATGCTATTTTCAACGCAATTGTTTAAATAGTGATTCAACATCGCAGAGAAAAACCATAAAAATACATTCAAAGAAATCAACTGGGAATGACAAAATGGCGCTTTATAGATCTCTCATACGCACTTTGTTCCTTATCAGCAATGAAATCTACAACTGCAATGAACGGTCGGCGATCGATGGATGATTAAGTTCACGCGATAACTTTATCAAACAAAACTCCACACACCAGCGGCTACAACGCCGAAAGGCTATGTCACAAGAGGTCAAATTGCTGCAAACTGAACATATAGCGGAACATTTCCATAGATTTCTCACCGTAAACGGGGTCTCTAATTAAAAATACACGAGCTAGGAAAGAAGCTTACTGTACGGGCGAATTTTGTGTCCGGTATGACTGATTTCGCTGCATGAAAGCGCATACTGGTATGGCTTTCTTTTGAATACTAAATTTAGTCACGTACACGTGAGGTAGATTTAAAATCATTACTTGAGTCCATTTTGAATGAAATACTCTGAATAATAAAAAAATATCGAAGGAAATTTTTTAAACAAAACTTACCCTGGAGAACGTTGTATTCCCTGTTTTTGGAAAATACAAGCCACCATTTTTGCTTCCTTTCTCGCCCAACACAACAGTTTGTGGTAAATAAGTCTTGTATAAATTCGTAACCCTTGATAATTCACGTTGTTGCGAAGCGAATTCAACGGGGTCTAACGTCTTTTCGTTTTTATAAAGGTTGCCTTCCTCAGCGGGTAGAGCGCTTCCGGAATAGTTGAGTTCATTTTGCTGGACACGCGCTCGATAACGTTCACTCAAATGTGCAGGTCTTGGCGGCAGCGAAGGAGGCTTCGAAACACTTTCTAGCCTTCTAAGAAATTCAATTCGTTGTCTTTCCGCTTCTTCGCTCAAAGGTTCGCTACCCAGAACCACTTTCAGAAAGTCTTCTAGCCCGGGTAGCGTTTGGTTGATGGCTATGGAGGGAAGTAGAAATTAACATTAGTGTTAACGATATACAGCGAAAGCTTTAAAAGCATCCAAAAAACAATCAAGATTTTAAGATCGTATGATTAGTAGATGTTTTCACTGTGGTTACATAAACAAGGCCAAGCTTTGTAAGATTATGAAGACAAATAAGAAATATGGAAATCGTGAGCAAAAAACAGAACGTAACAAAACATGTCGTAGTCTTTCAAGGACACGATTTCACAAGCAAAAATCTCACCGATAAAGCGATCATGTTTGTCCATTCTGGTCTAGAAGGCCAAACTATGCATTGCATCGTAAAAATCAACCCATATCGTCCCTCTTTGGCCGCTCTAATGTTAATGATTCTAGTTAAAAAACAAACGAGTCATCAAATTCACCGCCATATTTCTCTTCCCGAAAGGAAACCGTCGAATGTTGACTTTGCGATCAGATGACAGGAGCTCGCACGCTGATTGGTCCGCATTCATTGACGACTCGAGCCGCTGCCCGGAAAAGTTTGATCAAAATTATGACTTCGCTTGATCGCAAACTGAAAATGATTGAAAATTGAAATTATTTTCCAAGGAGATAAGTGAAATTCTATAAAAAGCGCTTACGTATATCTCTCGAAGCAGTTCTTAACCAATGCACTAAGGGAGAGCGGATTTTGGCTCTAAAAATCGCCTGTTAGCACCCTTTTAACGTTGTGTTTGTTTTTGTAATATTGAAGAAGTTACAATGGACGAGAAATCGCCAGCTGTCAAGAAGGTGCCAAAAGCACCCACGACGTAAATTTATTGTGGGAAAAAATAACATATTTTAAAATGGAAACAGAAAGAGTGAAAAAAAAGAAAACTTAAGCAAACATCACATCTCCCCGCAGAAAATATATTAAAGACAAAAAATTGGTATGATTTGAGTTAAACGTAATATTAGATTTTAAAGCAAAAACAATTTTTTTTTGCACAAGCGAGCGTTGCAACCAAGAAAATGACTTAATGCGGAAGCCAGACGCACCTAGCGCCGAGAACACTATCAAAAAAAAAAAACGTGGAATCGATTTTTACTACGTTTTTTCCAAGCGATTAGGAGAAAATTTAGAAGACGATTTTTAATGACCGCTTTAGTGACGTTCGGTAGATTTGCATATTTTATAATTACATGAAATAGTCATTTAACTGGTTGCTAAGCCAGATAGATAAAACAGTGATCAATTGCATAAACAGTGCATTAAACAGTTATCAATTTTGGTAAATTAAATCAGGGCAAACAAATGGGGACCTGAAGACTGAATAAGTATCAAATAGCGTTCTCGAAAGGATAACGTAATCGCCAAAAAAATGTAATTATTTCGACCTAAAAAATTTTGAGAAAATCTAGCTGTTTCGCTGTTTCCGAAAATCTGCTAGCTGGTTTTCTGGATTTCCTGGATTTTTGGAGACTTATAAGAGTATTTTATCTGCAAATAGCGCGCAAACGACAAATTCAAATCAGTGTTGTGCGAGGCGTAGCCGACAGCAGTGAAAATACTTTCTAGTTCATTCTATTACGGTCTGCTAGCGTGTTTATTTGCCGAAAAATCTAGAACATCAAGACGTTTTTGGGCACGGCACCCCTAAAAGTGGGCACCGGTGCCTGAAATTTTGGGCACGGCACCGCTAATTTTTCAGTATCGTGTTAATTACATGCTCTGCTTCGCAAGAGCGAAAGTAAAAAGAACAGCGACAGAATAAAGTGAAAAACATGTTTTCTGTCTAAAAAGCTGAGTAAATAAATCGAAATACTCT
>NC_133201.1:27033797-27213797 GCF_958299795.1 Porites lutea | reverse complement strand
TGAATTCTTGATCGATGGCAGTATCTTGTTATTCTTACTCGTGACATTTGTTCTAAAAGCAAAACTGGGCGTACTTATAAGCTGTGGAGGCGTGGGTGGCCGAGCAGTTAACATCTCGAACTCCGGATCTTGGGGCCCGGGGTTCAAGCCTCGCCCTTGGCGTTGTTTCCTGAGACAAGGAACTTAACTCCACTCATTTGTCTCTCTCCACCCAGGTGGAGTATAGGCGACATACTGCTGGGGGGTAACCTACCTTTATCGCGGCTCGCGTGTTATAGGTTTCTCTTGCAGTAACTTTACAAAGAAAAATAAGATACTGCTCGCAGTCCAGCATGTAATATATCAGACTTTCAATAACTACAGGGCGCAAACCTTTGCTCTGAGAAAAACTTTCAGGGAGCCCTTCGCGTTCCCAAGCATTTCAGCTGGGGTACCCAGGCATAAAAGATGGTACCCCAAAATAAAAAAATCAGTGAGCTATTAGTTGATTACTAAATATTAAACAAATTATTTCTAAACCTCTAAACAATCAAGAAGAACTTTAATTGTGCTTTAAATTTCTACTTTCATAAAAAATCACAGGGTAACAAAGGGCAACAAATGGTAACACGGGGTAATGTAGGGTAAAACAGGGTAACACAAGGAAACACAGGGTAACAAGAGAAAAACAGGGTAACACGGGGTAAAACAGGGTAACACGGGGTAACACAGGATAACAAGGGGAATATTGGATAACCCAGGGTAACACCGGGTAACAAGGGTAACACAGGGTAACAGGGGTAACACAGGGTAACAAAGGTAACATTGGGTAACACAGGGTAGCAGAGAGTAACAAGGATAACATTAGGAAACAAAGGGTAACAAGGGTAACAGGGTAACAAAAGTAACAGAGGGTAACATGGGGGAACACAGGGTAACACGGGGGAACAGAGGGTAACAAGGGTAACATGGGTGAACACAGGGTAACAAGGGAAACACAGGGTAACACGGAATAACACAGGGAAACAAGGGTAACACAAGTGAACACAGAGTAACACAGCGTAAGAAAGGGTAACACAGGGTAACATGGGGTAACACAGAGTAACAAGGGTAACACAGAGTAACATGAGGTAAGAAAGGGGAAACACAGGGTAACATGTGGTAACACAAGGTAATAAGGGTAACACAGGGTAACATGGGGTAACAAAGGGTAAGACAGGGTAACACAGAGTAACAAGGGTAACACAGGGTAACACGCAGTAACAAAAGGCAACACAAAGAAAAACAGGGTAACAAGGGTAAAGAGCGAGGGGGAACACGGAGTAACGAGGGTAACACAGGGTAATAAGGGTAACATGGGGTAGCAAGGGTAACACAGGGTAACAAGGGTAACAAAGGTTAACAAGGGTAACACGGGGTAACACAGGGTAACAAAAGAAACATGGGGTAACAGGGTAACAAGCAAACACAAGGTAACACGGGTAACAAAGGTAACACTGGGTAACACAAGGTAACAAAGGTAACACAGGGTAACAAGGGTAACACAGGGTAACAAGGGTAACATGGGGTACCAAGGGTAACAAAAGGTAACACAGGGTAAAACGGGATAACACAGGGTAACAAGGGTAACATGGGGTAACACAGAATAAAAAGGAAAACACAGCGTAACAAGGGTAACACGGGGTATCACAGGGTACCAAGGGTAACACGAGGTAACAGAGGGTAACATGGGGTAATACAGGATAACAAAAGTAACACAGGGTAACATGGGGTAACACGGGGTAACACCGGGAAAGAAGGGTAAGACGGGGTAACAAGGGGAACAATGGGTAACACAGGGCAACAACAGTAACAGAGGGTAACAAAGGTAACACGGGGTAACACAGGGTAACACAGGGTAAGAAGGGTAACAAAGGGTAACATGGGGGAACACAGGGTAACAAGGGTAACACATGGAACACAGAATGACAGCGGTAACACGCGGAAATACAAAGCAACACAAGGTAACAAAGGTAACAAAGGTAACACGGAGGAACACGCAGAAAAACAGGGTAACAAAGGTAACACAGGGCAACACAGGGTAACATAGGGTAAAAGAGGGTAACAAGGGTAACAGAGGGTAACAAGGGTAACAAGGGTAACACTAGTTAAAAAAGGGTAACAAGGGTAACACAGGGGAACAAGGGTAACATGGGGTAGCAAGTGTAACACAGGGTAACAAGGGTAACAAAGGTTAACAAGGGTAACATGGGGTAACGCAGGGTAACACAGGGTAACAAAGGTAACATTGGGTAAAACAAGGAAACAAAGGTAACACAGGGTAACAAGGGTAACACAGGGTAACAAGGGTAACATGGGGTACCAAGGGTAACACAAGGTAACACAGGGTAAAACGGGATAACACAGGGTAACAAGGGTAACATGGGGTAAAAAGGGTAACATGGGGTAGCAAGGGTAACAAAGGGTAACAAGGGTAACAAAGGGAAACAAGCGTAACAAGGGGTAACAAGGGTAACATGGGGTAACAAAGGTAAAAGGGGTAACAAGGGGTAACAAGAGGTAACATGGGGTAATTAGGGTAACAAGGGGTAAAAAACGATAACAAGGGTAACAAGGGGTAACAAGGGTAACATGGGGTAACAAAAGTAAAAGGGGTAACAAGGGGTAACAAGGGTAAAAAGGGTAACAAGGGGTAACAAGAGGCAACATGGGGTAACAAGGATAACAAGGGGTAAAAAGGGGTAACAAGGGTAACAAGGGGTAACAAAGGTAACAAGGGGTAACGAAGGGTAACAAGAGGTATCAAGGGTAACAAGGGGTAAAAAGGGTAACAAGGGGTAACAAACGGTAACAGGGGTAACAAGGGGTAACAAGGGTAACATGGGGTAACAAGGGGTAACAAAGGTAACAAGGGGTAACAAACGGTAACAGGGGTAACAAGGGGTAACAAGGGTAACATGGGGTAACAAGGAGTAAAAAGGGTAACATGGGGTAACAAGGGGTAACAAGGGTAACAAGGGTAATAAGGGGTAACAAAGGGTAACAGGGGTAACAAGGGGTAACAAAGGTAACAAGGGGTAACAAGGGTAACAAGGGGTAACAAGGATAACAAGTGGTAACAGGGGTAACAAAGGGTAACAAGGGGTAACAAGGGGTATCATTGGGTAACAAGGGGAAACAAGGGTAACCAGGGGTAACAAGGGGTAACAAGGGGAAGAAAGGGGAAGAAAGGGGAACAAGGGGGAACAAGGGGTAGCACAGGGTAACAAGGGTAACACAGGGTAACAAGGGTAACATGGGGTAACAAGGGGTAACAAGGGTAACAAGAGGTAACATGGGGTAACAAGGGTAACAAGGGGTAACAAGGGTAACACTGGGTAACAAAGGTAGCACAGGGTAACAAGGGTAACACAGGGTAACAAGGGTAACATGGGGTAGCAAGGGTAACAAAGGGTAACAAGAGTAACAAAGGGAAACAAGGGTAACAAGGGTAACAAGGGGTAACAAACAGTAACAGGGGTAACAAGGGATAACAAGGGTAACATGGGGTAACAATGGTAACAAGGGGTAACATGGGCTAACAAGGGTAACAAGGGGTAACAAGGGTAACACTGGGTAACAAAGGTAGCACACGGTAACAAGGGTAACACAGGGTAACAAGGGTAACATGGGGTAACAAGGGGTAACAAGGGTAACAAGAGGTAACATGGGGTAACAAGGGTAACACTGGGTAACAAAGGTAGCACGGGGTAACAAGGGTAACACAGGGTAACAAGGGTAACATGGGGTAACAAGGGGTAACAAGGGTAACAAGAGGTAACATGGGGTAACAAGGGCAACAAGGGGTAACAAGGGTAACACTGGGTAAGAAAGGTAGCACAGGGTAACAAGGCTAACACAGGGTAACAAGGGTAACATGGGGTAGCAAGGGTAACAAAGGGTAACAAGAGTAACAAAGGGAAACAAGGGTAACAAGGGTAACAGGGGGTAACAAACAGTAACAGGGGTAACAAGGGATAACAAGGGTAACATGGGGTAACAATGGTAACAAGGGGTAACATGGGTAACAAGGGGTAACAAGGATAACAAGTGGTAACAGGGGTAACAAAGGGTAACAAGGGATAACAAGGGGTAACATTGGGTAACAAGGGGAAACAAGGGTAACCAGGGGTAACAAGGGGTAACAAGGGGAAGAAAGGGGAAGAAAGGGGAACAAGGGGGAACAAGGGGTAAATATGGGGAACTAGGGGGAACAAGGGAAACAAGGGGTAACAAGGAGTACGTCTTGGAAAACAGACGTGGAGAACTTTTCTTTGAATCTTTCCGTTTTAGGGTATCAAAGAGAAATGTGGGAGCGAGCATGATATTTGCAGTAAAAATGAACAACCTAGTTAAAAAGAAGCTGAACAAAATTTGGGGATTCCTGACCAGATCTTTATCCACAGTAGAAAATAAGACTCATGTTATACATTTCAATTCCTGAAAGGCTAGTGATTGAATATAGTGTCCTTAAAGGTTTTGGAGGAGCTGTGGGTTTGCATTGTTAATCTTACTGAACGGCCAAAACAAATGCACGCCACTGATGCCTGATGCATAGTCTGAACAACTTACCAAGTTGTTTTTTGAGCGCTTCAAGTAAAAGCTTGTCCTTAACACAGGGTAACACAGGGTAAAAAGCAAACAAAGGGTAACAAGGGGTAACAAGGGTAACAATGGGTAACACAAGGTAACAAAAGTAGCACAGGGTAACAAGGGTAACACAGGGTAACAAGGGTAACATGGGGTAGCAAGGGTAACAAAGGGTAACAAGAGTAACAAAGGGAAACAAGGGTAACAAGGGTAACAAGGGGTAACAAACGGTAACAGGGGTAACAAGGGGTAACAAGGGGTAACAAGGGTAACATGGGGTAACAAAGGTAAAAGGGGTAACAAGGGGTAACAAGGGTAACAAGAGGTAACATGGGGTAACAAGGGTAACAAGGGGTAACAAGGGTAACACTGGGTAACAAAGGTAGCACAGGGTAACAAGGGTAACACAGGGTAACAAGGGTAACATGGGGTAGCAAGGGTAACAAAGGGTAACAAGAGTAACAAAGGGAAACAAGGGTAACAAGGGTAACAAGGGGTAACAAACGGTAATAGGGGTAACAAGGGTAACATGGGGTAACAAAGGTAAAAGGGGTAACAAGGGGTAACAAGGGTAACACGAGGTAACATGGGGTAACAAGGGTAACAAAGGGGCTACAAAGGGTAACAAGGGGTAACATGGGGTAACAAGGATAACAAGGGGTAAACAGGGATAACAGGGGGTAACAAAGGGTAACCGGGGTAACAAGGGTAACAAGGGATAACAAGGGTAACAAGGGGTAACAAGGGTAACAAAAGGTAACATGAGGTAACAAGGGGTAACAAAAGGTAACAAGGGTTAACAAGGGTAACAAGGGCTAACAAGGGGTAACATGAGGTAACAAAGGGTAACAAGGGTAACAAGGGGGTAGCATGGGGTAACAAGGGTAACAAGGGGTAACATGGGGTAACAAGGGGTAACAAAGGTAACAAGGAGTAACACGGGTAACAAGGGGTAACAAGGGTAACATGGGGTAAGAAAGGGTAAAAGGGGTAACAAGGGTAACAAGGAGTAGAAAGGGTAACAAGGGTAAGAAGGGGTAACAAGGGTAACAAGGGGTAACAAGGGTAACAAGGGGTTACAGGGGTAACAAGAGGTAACAACAGGCAACAAGGGTAGCATGGGGTAACAAGGGGTAACAAGGGGTAACAAGGGTAACAAGGGGTAACAACGGGTAACAAGAGTAGCATGGGGTAACAATGGTAACAAGGGGTAACATGGGGTAACAAGGGTAACAAGGGGTAACAAGGGTAACAAAGGGTAACAAGGGTAACAAGGGGTGACATGGGGTAACAAGGGGTAACGAGGGGTAACAAGGGGTAACGAGGAGTTACACGGGTAACAAGGGGTAACAAGGGTAATAAGGGGTAACATGCGGTAACAAGGGGTAACAAAGGGTAAAAGGGGTAACAAGGGTAACATGGAGTAACATGGGGTAACAAGGGGTAACAAGGATAACAAGGGGTAAAAAGGGTAACAAAGGTTAACAAGGAGTAACAAGGGTAACAAGGGGTAACAAGGGGTAGCAAGGGTAACAAGGGTAACAAGGGGGAAGAAGGGGTAACAAAGGGTAACAAGGGGTAACATGGGGTAACAAGGGTAACAAGGGGTAACAAGGGTAACAAGGGGTAAAAAGGGTAACAAAGGTTAACAAGGAGTAACAAGGGTAACAAGGGGTAACAAGGGGTAGCAAGGGTAACAAGGGTAACAAGGGGGAAGAAGGGGTAACAAAGGGTAACAAGGGGTAACATGGGGTAACAAGGGTAACAAGGGGTAACAAGGGGTAACAAGGGTATAAAGGGGTAACATGGGTAACAAGAGTAACAAGGGGTAACACGGGTAACAAGGGGTAACAAGGGTAATAAGAGGTAACATTGGGTAACAAGGGGTAAGAAAGAGTAACAGGGGTAACAAGGGGTAACAAAGGGTAAAAGGGGTAACAAGGGGTAACAAGGGTAACAAGGAGTAACACGGGTAACAAGGGGTAACAAGGCTAATAAGGGGTAACATGGGGTAACAAGGGGTAACAAAGGGTAAAAGGGGTAACAAGGGTAACAAGGGGTAACAAGGGGCAGAAAGGGTAACAAGGGTAAGAAGGGGTAACAAGGGGTAACATGGGGTAACAAGGGTAACAAGGGGTAACAAGGGTAACAAGGGGTAACAACACGCAACAAGGGTAGCATGGGGTAACAAGGGGTAACAAGGGGTAACTAGGGTAACAAGGGGTGACAAGGGTAACAAGGGGTAACAACGGGTAACAAGAGTAGCAAGGGGTAACAATGGTAACAAGGGGTAACATGGGGTAACAAGGGTAACAAGGGGTAACAAGGGTAACAAAGGGTAACAAGGGTAACAAGGGGTAACATGGGGTAACAAGGGGTAACAAAGGGTAAAAGGGGTAACAAGGGTAAGAAGGGGTAAGAAGGGGTAACATGGGGTAACAAGGGTAACAAGGGGTAACAAGGGTAACAAGGGGTAACAAGGGTAACAAGGGGTAACATGGGGTAACAAGGGGTAACAAAGGGTAAAAGGGGTAACAAGGGTAAGAAGGGGTAACAAGGGGTAACATGGGGTAACAAGGGTAACAAGGGGTAACAAGGGTAACAAGGGGTAACAAGGGTAACAAGGGGTAACAAGGGTAACAAGGGGTAACAACAGGCAACAAGGGTAGCATGGGGTAACAAGGGGTAACAAGGGGTAACTAGGGTAACAAGGGGTAACAAAGGTAACAAGGGGTAACAAAGGTAACAAGGGGTAACAACGGGTAACAAGAGTAGCATGGGGTAACAATGGTAACAAGGGGTAACATGGGGTAACAAGGGTAACAAGGGGTAACAAGGGTAACAAAGGGTAACAAGGGTAACAAGGGGTAACATGGGGTAACAAGGGGTAACAAAGGGTAAAAGGGGTAACAAGGGTAACATGGGGTAACACGGGTAACAAGGGGTAACAAGGGTAATAAGGGGTAACATGCGGTAACAAGGGGTAACAAAGATTAAAAGGGGTAACAAGGGTAACATGGGGTAACATGGGGTAACAAGGGTAACAAGGGGTAACAAGGGGTAACAAGGGTATCAAGGGGTAAAATGGGTAACAAGGGTAACAAGGGGAAACACGGGTAACAAGGGGTAACAAGGGTAATAAGAGGTAACATTGGGTAACAAGGGGGAAGAAGGGGTAACAAAGGGTAACAAGGGGTAACATGGGGTAACAAGGGTAACAAGGGGTAACAAGGGGTAACAAGGGTATCAAGGGGTAAAATGGGTAACAAGGGTAACAAGGGGTAACACGGGTAACAAGGGGTAACAAGGGTAATAAGAGGTAACATTGGGTAACAAGGGGTAAGAAAGAGTAACAGGGGTAACAAGGGTAACAAGGGTTAACAAGGAATAACAAGGATAACAAGGGGTAACAACGGGGTAACAAGGGTAACAACGGGCAAGAAGGGGTAACAAAGGGTAACAAGGGGTAACAATGGTAACAAGGGGTAACAAGGGGTAACAAGGGTTACAAGGGGTAACAAGGGGTAACAAGGGTAACAAGGGGTAGCACGGGTAACAAGGGGTAACAAGGGGTAACATGGGGTAACAAGGGTAACAAGGGGTAACAAGGGTAACAAGGGGTAAAAAGGGTAACAAGGGTTAACAAGGGGTAACAAGGGGTAACAAGGGTAACAAGGGGTAACAAGGGTAAGAAGGCATAACATGGGGGTAACATGGAGTTACAAGGGTAACAAGGGGTAACAAAAGTAACATGGGGTAACAAGGGGTAACAGGGGTAACAAGGGGTAACATTGGGTAACAAGAGTTACAAGTGGTAACAAGGTTAACAAAGGTAACAAGGGGTAACATGGGGTAACAAGGATAACAAGGGGTAACAACGGGTAACAAGGGGGAAGAAGGGGTAACAAAGGGTAACAAGGGGTAACAAGGGTAGCAAGGGGTAACAAGGGGTAACAAGGGGTAACAAGGGGTAACAGGGGTAACAAGGGATAAGAAGGGTAACAAGGGGTAACAAGGGTTATAAGGGGTAACATGGGGTAACAAGGGTAAAAAGGGTAACAGGGGTAACAAGGGGAAACAAGGGTAACATGGCGTAACATGGGGTAACAAGGGTAGCATGGGGTAACAATGGTAACAAGGGTTAACAAGGGGTAACACTGGGTAACAAGGGGTAACAAGGGGGAACAAGAATAACAAGGGGTAACAAGGGGAAGAAAGGGGAACAAGGGGTAAATATGGGGAACTAGGGGGACCAAGGGGTAACAAGGAGTACGTCTTGGAAAACAGACGTAGAGAACATTTCTTTAAATCCTTTCGTTTTAGGGTATCAAAGACAAATTTGGGAGCGAGCATGATATTTGCAGTAAAAATGAACAACCTAGTTAAAAAGAAGCTGAGCAAAATTTGGGGATTCCTGACCAGATCTTTATCCACAGTAGAAAATAAGACTCATGTTATACATTTCAATTCCTGAAAGACTAGTGAATGAATATAGTGTCCTTAAAGGTTTTGGAGGAGCTGTGGGTTTGCATTGCTACTCTAACTGAAAGGCCAAAACAAATGGGGTAACAAGGGTAACAAGGGGTAACAAGGGGTAACAAAGGGTAACAGGGGTAACAAGGGGTAACAAGGGTAACATGGGGTAAGAAGGGTAACAAGGGGTAACAAGGGTTATAAGGGTTAACAAGGGGTAACAGAGGGCAATTAGGGTAACACAGCGTAAAAAGGGTAACATGGGGTAACACAGGGTAACAAGGGTAACACAGGGTAACAAGGGTAACATGGGGTAACAAGGGTAACATGGGGTAACAACATTAACACAGGGTAACAAGGGTAACACAGGGTAACAAGGGTAAAACGAAGTAACAGAGGGTAACACGGGGTAACAAAAGTAACACGGGGTAACAAAGGGTAATCAGGGTAACACAGGGTAACAAAGGTAACACAGAGTAACAAGGGTAACATGGGGTAACACAGGGTAACAAGGGTAACACAAGATAACACAGGGTAACAAGGGGTAACAGAGGGTAACACGGGATAACACAGGGTAACACAGGGTAGTACGGGATGACAAGGGTAACACAGGGTAACATGGGGTAACAAAGGTAACACGGGGTAACAAGGGTAACACGGGGTAACACGTGGTAAGACAGGGTAACACAGGGTAACTTGGGGTAACAAAGGGTAACACGGGGTAACACAGGGTAACAGGTGTAACTCAGGCTAACGCAGGGTAACACTGAGTAACACAGGGTAACATGGGGTAAAATAGGGTAACAAAGGTAACAAGGGGGAACACAGGGTAATAAGGATAACACAGGGTAACAGGTGTAACACAGGGTAACACGGGTAACACAGGATAACAAGGGTAACATGAAGGAACATAGCATAACAAGGGTTACACTGGGTAACACAGGAAAACATAGAGTAACAAAGGTAACACAGGGTAACACAGGGTAGCACAGGGCAACACAAGGAAGCACAGGGGAGCAGAGGGTAACAAGGGTAACACCGAATGGCAAGGGGAAAATGGGGTAACACAGGGTCACATGGGATAACACGGGGTAACAAGGGTAATGCAGGGTAACACAGGGTAACACAGGGTAACACAGGGTAACACAGGGTAACAAGGGTAACATTAGGTAACACAGGGTAACAAGGGTAACACAGCGTAGCAAGGGTAACACAGGGTAACACAGGGTAACAAGGGTAACATCAAGTAACAACGTTAACACAAGGTAACAAGGGTAACATGGGGTAACACAGGGTAACAAGGGTAAAATGCAGAAACACAGGATAACACAGGGTAACAAGGGTAACATGGGGTAACACATGGTAACAAGGGTAACACAAGGTAACACAGGGCAACAAGGGTAACACAGGGTTAAACACAGGGTACCATGGGGTAACACAGGGTAACACAGGGTAACAAGGGTAACATTGAGTAACACAAGATAACACAGGGTAACAAGGGTAACAGGGGGTATCACAGGGTAACAAGGGTAACACAGGGTAACAAGGGTAACACAGGGTAACAGAGGGTAGCAAGGGTAACATGGGGTAACACAGGATCTCACGGGGAGACACATGCTATCAAGGGTAACACAAGGCATGATGGGTAACACGGGGCAAGATAGGGAAACTCGGGGTAACCCAGGGTAACAAGGGTAACAAGGGTAACACGGGGTAACAAGGGGAACCATGGGTAAAGCAGGGTAACACAGTGCAAGAAGGGTAGCACGGGGTAACAAGGGTAACAAAGGTAACACAGAGTACAACAGGGTAAAAAGGGTAACATGGGGAACAGAGGATAACATGGGGGAACAGAGGGTAACGTAGGGCAACACAGGGGAGCACATGGGAGCACAGGGTAACAAGGGTAACACCGGGTAGGAAGGGTAAAATGGGGTAATACAGGGTCACACGAGGTAACACAGGGTAAGAAGGGTAACGCAGGGTAACACAGGGTAACAAGGGTAACATAGGGTAACAAGGGTAACATGGAATAACAGAGGGCAACAAGGGTAACACAGCGTAACAAGGGTAACATGGGGTAACACAGGGTAACAAGGGCAACACAGGGTAATAAGGGTAACATGGGGTAACAACGGTAACACAAGGTAACAAGGGTAAAACGGAGTAACACAGGGTAACAGAGGGTAACAAAGGTAACACAAGGAAACAAGGGGTAACAAAGGGTAATCAGGGTAACAGAGGGTAACAAAGGTAACACAGAGTAACAATGGTAACATGGGGTAACACAGGGTAACAAGGGTAAGACAAGGTAACACAGGGTAACAAGGGTAACAGAGGGTAACACAGGATAACACAGGCTAACACAGGGTAGTATGGGATAACAAGGGTAACAAAAGGTAACAACGGTAACACAGGGCAACAAGGGTAACATGGGGTAACACACGGTAAGAAGGGTAACACAGTGTGAGCAAATAACACGATGCAAGACAGGGTAACAAGGGTAACATGGGGTAACAAGGGTAACACAGGGTAACAAGGGTAACACAGGGTAACATTGGGTAACACAGGGTAACACGGGGTAACGGGGGTAACACGGAGTAACAGAGGGTAATAAGGGTAACACAGGGGAACACAAGGTAGCAAGGTTAACATGGGGTAACACAGGGTCACACGGGGAAACACAGGGTAACAAGGGCAACACAGGGTTAACACAAGGTAGCAAGGGTAACATGGGGTAACACAGGGTCACACGGGGAAACACAGGGTAACAAGGGTACCATAGGGTAACACGGGGTAACAAGGGTAACAGAGGGTAACACTGGGTAACAAGGATATCATGGGGTAACACAGGGTAACAAGGGGTAACACAGGGTAACAAGGGTAACAAGGGTAACATGGGGTAACACACAGTAAGAAGGGTAACACAACAACAACAACAACAACAAGTTTATTTAGTATTACCATTTTGTACAGGTGTTACCAATTAAAATAACGATAATAAACAGCTAAGTTTAAGGAAATGCAGATATGATGGAACGGTAGAATTAACTATGTTTCTTTTGTCTTTCAAATGCTTGAAAGATGAAATTAGCAGCTAGCCTGCTGATATGTGAATCAGTATTGTTAAAAAGAAAACAGACTTTATCATGGATATTGTAATGTGTAAATAATGTATTTCGGTCGTTGATTTTAATAAAAAGAGTTTTTCTTAAATCATTGTATTGATCACAATGAAATAATATGTGCAGTTCATTTTCAACCGAATTTTGGTTGCAATAATCATAGATTCTAAGGTCTTCAGGAGTTTTAAGGATTGTAAATCTTCCAGTTTCTATTTTTAAATTATGATTTCCTATCCTAAATTTGGAAGCTACGTGCCTATGTTCAGGATTCCGGATATGATTGATGAATTCAGAGTGATTTGTTTCATTTTTAAAGATAGAGTAGAATTTTAGTTGTTTATTTGTTCTTATCAAATTTAGCTGGTGGTTTTTCAGATGTTTTGACAAATTATTCTCAGCTTTGGATAGGAAAGTAGAAGGGTTTTTAAAAATATTAAGAATATTAAGTTGTGTACTCAAAGGATTTATTTTATTTATTAGACCTGATTTATTTTCTTTGGCCATTTTATCCGATACGTTTAAGCAGAGTTTAGCGATGCTGTCAGGAGGTTGATTTTCAAGGTGAATCCAAAATTTGAAAATGTTAATTGTTATTTGCGTAAGACAGGTAACACGGTGCAACAGAGGGTAACAAGGGTATCATGGGGTAACAAGGGTAACACAGGGTAACACAGGTAACACGGAGTAACAGAGGGTAACAAGGGTAACACAGGGTAGCAAGGGTAACATGGGGTAACACAGGGTCACACGGAGAAACACAGGGTAACTAGGGTAACACAAGGTACGAGGGGTAACACGGGGTAACATAGGGTAAGTCCGGGTAACACAGGGTAACAAAGGTAACACGGGCTAACAAGGGGAACGATGGGTAAATCAGGGTAACACAGGGCAAGAAGGGTAACACAGGGCAACAAGGGTAACAAAGGTAACACGTGGTAACACAGGGTACAACAGGGTAAGAAGGGTAACACAGGGTAAAAAGGGTAACATGGGGGAACACAGGGTAACATGGGGGAACACAGGGTATCACAGGGTAACAAGGGTAACACAGGGGAACATGGGGTAACAAGGGGAACAATGGGTAAAACAGGGAAACACAGGGCAACAGGGGCAACAGGGGGTGACAAGGGTAACAAAGGTAACATGGGGTAACACAGGGTAACACAGGGTAACAAGGGTAACACAGGGAAGCACAGGGTAACAAGGGTAACACGTGGTAACAAGGGTAACACAGGGTAACAAAGGTAACAATGGGTAACACAGGGTAACAAGGGTAACACAGGGGAACAAGGGTAACACATGGTAACAAGGGGTAACACAGGGTAACATGGGGTAACAAGGGTAACATGGGGTGACACCGGGTAACAAAGGTAATACGGAGTAACACAGGGTAACACAGGGTAATAAGGGTAACACAATGGAACAAGGGTAACACGGGTTAACAGAGGGTAACAATCGTAACATAGGGGAAGACAGGGTAACACGGGGTAACACATGGTAAAAAAGGTAACATGGGGTAACAGAGGGTAACAAGGGTAACATAGGGAAGCATGGGGTAACAAGGGTAACCAGGGTAACAAGGGTAACACAGGGCAACACAGGGGAACACAGGGAAGCACAGGGTAACAAGGGTAACACAGGGTAACAAGGGTAACACAGGGTAACAAAGGTAACACGGGGTAACAAGGGTAGCCGGGTTACAAGGGGTAACACAGGGTAACAAAGGTAACATGGAGTAACACAGGGTAACACAGGGTAACAGAGGGTAATAAGGGTAACACAATGGAACGAGGGTAACACCGGGTAACAAAGTGTAATAATCGTAACATAGGGTAACACAGGGTGTTTTCCTCGGTAACACGGGGGAACCAAGGGACTCAGGGACATAGGGGACATGTTGGAGACAGGGGGAGGCAAGGTCCAGACAGGGGTCACAAGGGTACACTAGGGGACACAGAGGACACAAGGGACAGAGTACCCTGGGTACCAGAGGTTTTTCTCATGTGTGGTGGGAATTTTTTGTGTCGGCCGAAGCCGCAAGAAAAACCTCTGGCACTGAGCGGGGGGGTTTTTATGATCCCCGTTGACCTTTGAGCTTTTTTATTGGATTACATTTATGCAAATCAGATTGAAAGTCTCCTACTGTGATCACGTGGGCCGGCACATGAAGAAATGTCCAAAGAACCCACAATATCCCTAGAAAAACAACTTCGAGTTTAAAATTAATTGCTTTAAGAGCAACCATGACTGGGTCACGTCGCAGTTCTTCATAGTTGATGTAGCTTCAGTTTAAGCTGCAATCCATTTTTCGAGATTTGAATCTGAAAATCACTATCCGTGAGAATTTTTAAACATCCTGCTAAAAACGCTAATGAGCTGGGCCCAGCGTGACAAAACATTGCAGGAAACTGTCACTTTCACGGACAAAAAGAAAAGCACTTATAATTATTCAGATCCGGGAGGCACTTTGGAGAAATTAAACAACCTAAAACCCTTATTTAGCCGCATTGAAGAGCTTAACATTTCAAAAGAGGTCAAAGAAAATGCTCTTGCATCAGAGGGCAAACCATATGCCGAACAGACTCAATAACCGCAGAAATTCAATATGCGTGTCACGACCTCTCAGTATGAAATAATCGGCAGAAAACAAATTTGCTCAGTCAAAACGTTTTTCTCCGGAGCATAATCTACCCATCACGGAAAAAAATTCATTGAAACAAGCAGCATTTTGGCGTAAGGTAAAAGTCGTGAGCTGCCTTCCGACCCCCTTTTTATACTAAAAATACATGTTTTGTTTTTATATTCCTAATCCATCAATACGAACTATTTCAAAACATGTTGTAATCGTTTGAAATAGGAAATTAGTAAAGCTTAAACCGTATTGCTCTGAAAGCTGAATTGGTGATAAAAATTTAAATGCGTTGAATAAAACATACCCGTATAGGTAATGTATGGGAGTACCCCCCCCCCCCCCCCCCCCAGGTTCAAAAATCTCCAAAGCCGCCATCACAACACTTCTCGCGAGTTAACAGCAAAGTTGGAAATATTCTTTCACGTGCTGGTCTATTCTTGTCAATCAATTGTAGCGTCTGTTAGATTCAAAGTCCCTAAGGCGGTCGTTCGTGTCCAAAATCTGGACCAACTGATTTAACCGTGCAACAGCGCTCTGCTCCAGAGGCTTTTCGCGCGGGTCACTATGGGCGCTTTCCATTTAGGAAAAGAACCCGGAAATTTCGGTAGGAGCAAAAGTAGAATTTCCGATTGGTAAAAAGTTGTTCCATTTTGGTCGTAAACCCTGGTACATCGCGGTGCCCGACGATTCTATTCAGTGAATATGAACCTCTGAATAAATATTGCTATTACTCATCACTAGATACTTGCCAATTAATCCAAGGCCAGGGCACTCGTATGGTGCAAAAGTGCGTCAATTGTGGGGCCAGCAAAAAAACAAACCGTGCATTGATACGTAGCATGAGCTCGAGGGAAGCCATTTTGATTTGCTAACTGGCCGTGAAAGATTTTCTTGCCGCGGACCTGGAACTGATACTTGTAGATGCAACACGAAATCCAACCAGGGAAACGGGCCCCGGCGGGGGGTGGGGGGGGGGGGTACTTCAGGAATTTCTTGGTGGGGATGTGCCGCTGGGACCCTGGAACCCTTAACCTATACCAGAGCTAGTTCAGCTGAGATTTGGTACCCTATCCTAGAGTAAACTCCCCAAATCCTCCCTATCCTAGAGTAGCTGTTTCGCTAGTCTAGATAAAATCTTCAACCAACTGATCAGTTTCCTGAAAAATGATACCCTATTCTAGACCCAAACGCTCTGATTTATATACCCTATCCGAGAGAAAACTGCTTGAAAACCATACCCTTCACAGCGGCACACTCCTATATTGCCCATATATGGCAGTACACCCCCCCCCCCCCCCCCCCCACGGGAAACGGGCCCACCTTTTTAGATTTTCCACTTTTTCTGGGAATTTTCCAGTGGGACGAACCGACGAAACGTGTTCCTTTTACTGCCGAACCGGAAATTCCAGAAATTTTGACTAAATGGAAAACGCCCTATAAAGACTTGACAGAAACCGGAAGCCGCGCTAGAAAAGTCTCTGGCACCCAGGGTAGGGACAGAGGGGACAAATGGAAACACAAGGGGACACAGGGGACAGAGGGGACACAAGTGGACACAGCATGGATTAGAAAGACTGGCCAGTCTTTGTAATAGGTGGCTTTTGCTGAGGATTTTGAAGGGCTACTGTAGAATTGGAAACGGGTTTCTGCCCGGATTTGCCTATCAGTCTTCATCAATTGACGGCATTGATCAGTAGAACCTCTAGATATAAATTTGCCTTGTTCCAAGGCCTTCGCCCCTTTCGTTGGAGTGTCCACAATGCCTTGTTGTTGACTGGCAGCTTTACACAGGCTCCAATTGTAGGTCACCAACAGTGGCCATGGGAATCTCGGACAAAATACGTCAAACTTGGTCTTTATGTTTATTACACACTAGGCAGTGGTGATGAGAAAGTTGTCCCAGAGCCAATGTTTTTAGTCTTATCTGCTGGCAAAGTCTAGATCTTGGGGTTAACGAATTTGCGGAGATGAACACTTGATGAATTAATAAGGAATACTGCCTGCAGACGTCTTCTATTTCCTTTTATGAACAAAGGAAATAGGCCGAGCAAACGTCTGTACGCAGGCTGCGTTTACACTTTTCTGGACTCAGTCATAAATGCTGTCGTTGCCTGCCGGTACAATGTCCCTTGAATAAACTCAAACCATTCAGTTCCTCACGCAGATTTATACTTTTCGCACAAAAAGTTTACTAGATCGATTATACATTACGAGAGGTTATGAGAGGGTCCCAATGGGGTGGTGGCTTTTACGGTTATCGGCTAAAATTTTGGCTCTTTTACGGCTATCGGTTAATTTTTTTCAGTTACGGTTAACGAAAAAGTTAAAAATTAACTTCTTTTGTTTCAAAAAGTTAAATATTAATTAACCCGTATTTTTTTGTATCTTTAAATCAAAATAAAGGTCTTCGGATTATCTCGGGATGAAATAAGCTATTCTTTTGAAAAATTTTAACATTTTATATATCAAAAGGTTGAATACTTTTTATAAAGTATTCCACTTCTAATACATTATTTTACACATAGAAATGTCAATAGTCAATTTAAAAATAATCTTCGTGAAAAAGCAAAAGCAGACACGCAAACGCCCAACTCAAGGCCGGGGCGCGACATTCATTATAACAGAAATGGCCGTTTTCACACTAGAGAAGGATTATTCGTGTGAGACGGGTTATCCATTTGTTGATTCGCGTCAGATAGGTAATACGTCTTAATCTGAAAATGGAATAGTTTTAATTTTGAATGAACAATCCGCCTGACTTTTGAAGACGGGATTATCCGCTCCAGATAGCCTGTGTACAGCCGCCCCCTCCCCCGCAGAAAAATCGGAGAAGGGGTGTCTGTGGGGAGGGCGCGACTGCACACAGGCTAATCTCAGACGGATGATCAATTTCTAGCTCTAGTGTGTGCCTAGGTCTTTTTTAACACCTAAAAGGCGCTTTGCCTAACGTGCGTACGGAGTCACACTAGCCGGGAAGTAAAAAACGCAACCATAAGTAAGTTTAGCACCTTCCTTAAAAGTAGCAAATCTAGGTAACAATTTCTTTTACGGTTAACTCTTTTTTACCCTATTTACGGCTAACGGTTAAAATTTTTCAATTTTTACGGCTATCGACTAAATTTTTGGCCGTTTTACGCCTATCGGTTAACCCCATTGAGACCCTCTTATGAGAAGGTCAACCGTTTTCTCCATTCCGATCAAGTTTGTATCATCGGCCACCCAAAGGGTGAGCTCAAATAAACGTTTCATTTTTTAGGGCGGGAGAACAACTTGGTTTAGTTACGTTACAATCAGATAGGACAAATCAAAGCCCATATCCTAAAGAAGAAATCCAGTCATAACAGAAAACATTGATCGGCTTGTCTTCAGGTTTTTCTCAAATTACATTCAGAGGGAAAGGCGGGTATAAGCCCAGTTATTTAAAAGGTGGATAACGCTATCCACCGGATTTATCACTATCCAGTTAAGAAGGTAATTGGTTTCCCTTGTACTTATCCTCTGGAGAGTGATTTATCCACTATCCGTCATTTGAACAACCGGTCCCTGGTTTACGCGATATGTGGCCTTTAGTGAGCTTTCGATTAGGAAGATTCTGTTGCAAGCCACTTATGGATTCTTCAAGATGTGTAACACGAAGATCATTCCAGACAGCGACTCCCATGTTTGAAAGTGACGGGGATGTTGGTCGCAAATTTGGAATCACGAACGGAAATCGATCTGGGCGTGGCTTACGCTTTATTTGACTCTAGAGGAGATCGAGTAAAAGTTATAGCGATTTTCATTACACTGATCAGTGATATTTACATCTAATGTTGTCTTTGAGTCATGCTACGACGGCAAAGAAATATACAAAAAAGCGTGATGCACGTGCTGAGATCATGTTTTGCTTATCCAAAAAAACCCCTTTCTTTCGGTCAGCGTTGCGGAATTCTTTTAACCCCGCTCCGCTGGTTCAAACAAATTCTGCAACACTTAGGTCGCTGGTTCGTATCCGGCTCGAAGGACCAGATGTTGCGGAATTTGCTTGAACCAGCGGAGCGGGGTTAAAAGAATTCCGCAACAGTCAGAGCCCTCCACAGGCTAGGCGAGTCGGGACAACGCCTATTTTTGGGCCGGTTTTGCCTACGAACGTGTACTTCTCATGATACCATTTGAATGTTCTAATAACTCAACACTGATGTTTAAAATTGCAGTGGCTTTCTCCCTCATTATTCGATTTCGGCTCATCAGCGAAGAAAGTTGCGAGCGTACTGATCGAAATGGTCGGCATTATATTCTACCCTCCAAAACCACATCGATCGAGCAGGACTGAGATTGAATAAACAGGAGCCGATTACTTAATCGGCTCCTGCTTAAAAGTCATAACCGAAGATTCTCGGAAAATGTACGGATGATATGCACGAACAACCGAGCATCCAAATCCCATCATTCCCGGGAAACAAACAGGAACAACATGGCGGGAATTTTAAGTTACGAACTCGCGTTCGATGACTGTCGCGTTCCATAGGAAAATCGCTGAGATTTTGGATATGTTTCTTCCGTCCAAGAGGCTTATAAACTCATCGCAGGACAGGACCACGTTTAGTGTTGCTACCATGGCAACGTGACGTAACGACTTCTCCCCTCATAGCGGAAGAATCCAAAACTTGTTGACTGGTTTATCTGGGTTGCCAATATCGATGTTTGACTGCCATCTATTACACGTACCAGGGGATAGTTTTGTACGGCCCTCTGGTTATTAAACACCAGTTTCCGTTTGTTTGATTATATTCCACGACGGCCGAAGAAAATTTTGATTTTATCATGGGTTGAAGTTCTAAATCAGCGTTCGTCAAAACTTTAACTGCATTACAGTTAGGGTTCCCCGCCTCTTATTACAAAATCATATTTTCGGGTAATCCATGGTCCATATAAGTTCATTTGCAGTCAGTTATTATATTTCCCCGTATAAATATCATTTATAGCTTTTGGCAGTAAAGTGAAACTTTAAATTGCACAAATTTTTCGCTTTATTTCTTCTTCACAGTTTCGATACGATTTTATTTTCTAATACCCTTTGGCATAATATTAAAACATCCTCGATCTATAAGTATTTTTTTTTGCTAAAAACAATGAAAAGAAAAATAATCTTTTCCTAGTTTATGGAGAACAATCAGTTTTTTTTATATGATGATAGCTATGATTCATAATAAGAAAAACTTCAGTACCCTAAATTTGGGACACATTTGAAAAGTACACGAACGATAAAAACAACTTTAATCTGATTCCGAAATATATTTTTCCCGCCAAATTAAAGCGAAGG
This sequence comes from Porites lutea, assembly GCF_958299795.1. Classification (NCBI taxonomy): domain Eukaryota; kingdom Metazoa; phylum Cnidaria; class Anthozoa; order Scleractinia; family Poritidae; genus Porites; species Porites lutea. The sequence continues at coordinate 27,193,657 of NC_133201.1, read as the reverse complement.
CAGATGGCTTTGGCTTCTATTTCTCCCATTACCTATCACGTGACTCAGAGTCGCAGGTGAAAAATGGATTCCTTTATAATGAGCGTCACCCGCGACATGAATCAGAAAATTTAGTGGAAAACTCAAAGAGAGATTACAGTAGGTGGCAAGAAGAGAAGAAAAAGATCAAAGATATGTAAAGGTAAGACAGCTAAAAACAATGATACTGATTCGAGCAGAACTTCGCGCGAGCTATGAAAAATAACGCTCCCTGGCGCATGAGTCGACAGCGAACGAGCCGTTTGTTTGTATTGAGCGGAAGAGAGGTTTTTTGTGCTCAAAGGTTTTACATAAATCGGAAAAAAAAATTTATTGGCATAAAGTAAATAAGGTAAAAATATCTTACTGGTTACTTACCCTATGAAGATTATAATTACTTGGTTTGCTGTACCTCTCCTCCTATTTTTCGTTCTCCAATTATTAAAAGACGCAGGTCTTGAAAAGTATCCATCCATGGCTAAGTAAGAAGGCGCGATTATTCATAAAATATATTTTCCTTCTTGAAACAAGGCCTTTATGCTGAAATTCTAATCAGCTTTAACAATGACAGAAAAATATTTCGTTTTCTGCAAACGCACGCGTTACGACTTCATCTTAACGAAATGTACTCGAAGGAACATTAAAAAAATCCATATGCTATATGATATTGCAGGATTTGTAGCCATCTGTTAAACTAATAAACAAGAAAGGTTTGACATGAGTGAAAGCGCATTTTAAAATACTTGTCGCTTCGGTAATTGACAAAACGTGGTCTGAATAATAATTGTTTCACAGTCTTAAAATGAAAGATGAGAAAAACTATCTCCTTAAATGGTTAATTGTGGTCAGTTTATTTACACTATAAACGCTGAAAGTGATTTTCAGTTTTAGATTTTCTTGGAATCGCATCAGCGATGAAAACATGAAAAAATTTCTATTTCTTCTTTCTTTGGTCTTGTTTCATGGCCAGAATTGTAAATTTTAAATCCATGGATAATTTAGTGGCTAAAAGAAAAACAGAGCCCTATCTTAACCTAACAATAATCCCGGGGGTTACTCCTGGAAGTTCTTGGTGGGGGTGTGCCACCCAGTTCTCCAAATCCTGACCCTATTTCACACCAAAAGAATGTCATTTTCACACTCGTTTTCAGACCTGGCACCTTAAGAAAATTATGTCATCATATAGTTAGATTAGAACGCCAACAAAAAAAGATTTCTCAATAATATGATCCATTTCGAATGAGCATATTTCTCTGTTATCTTGTTCATTTGGAATTGAAATGATAAATACGTTCATATGTTCCGGTAGTTTCCTCGAAAATCATACCTTCATGATTCCAGACCAAAATGGGCGGTCTACACCCATTTTTATATCAAAACCGAGCAAAAACCATCCCCTTTAGGGTGGCACATACCTATAAGGCAAATATAAGGGAGTAACCCCCCTTACATGGCATTGATCCAACTCAAAAATCATATTCCTTACTTGCGATACCGGAAAATGAAGTTTTTGTTCCTATCTCAACGGCTAACAGACCGATTGGCGCCCTTCCTTTTAAATTTCTCCAAATCTGATGCTCTTATCCAGGTCATAATTTTACATAACATCTGACAGGTTTTAGTTTATTACGCCAGTTAAGAATGTATTAATTCTACCAAGGACTAACGAAAATAAAATTTTGAGTGGCATATTCAAAATCTCGCCGTTAAATCCGTCAAGCCTATATAGGCTAATTTATACTTTCTTATTCAGCTTCTCTTGGAACCCCATCACCATGAACGTAACGCACAAATTTCATCAGGGGCGGCATTTATTTAAAATTTTATTAAGTTTTCCAAATGCACTCTTATTTTTTTATAAGAAGGTTGTTTTTCCGGCCCAGGCTGAATATTCTTATATTTCTGCCGATTTTAGGCTGAAAATATTCTTGTATTATTCTTAAATTTGAGCTTATGACATTTCCGTTTTAGAATTTATTGGGGTATCAATTACAAGTGTTTGGTATCTAGATCTGTATCGCGTTACGACACTTGGCCGTTTCTGTGCAGAATACTGTACATATGTATTACATATACCGTTCATCGAACTGTCATTAGCGTTGAACATTTTGCTATAGCTTGTGCAGGTTTTTCGTTTTGTTGGCTAGTTTCGCCGTTCAGAGAAAGGAATAATGTTATACGGATAAGTTAAAAACATAAAATTGTATTGTATTAACAGATGTTTCAAGACACAAAATTATCATCCTTTTCAAAATCTCAGCCTCGGCTTTATTCTTAAAATATTCTTAAAATTTCGCAAATTTCAGCCTCGATATTCTTATAAAATATATTCTTATAAAAAAAAAGAGTGTATAGCAATACAGTTCTGAGTAATACAAAAAAAATAAATAAATAAATAAACGAAAAAAATAAATTGTGCCCACAAGGCTTAATACGTTGAATCGTTTTGGCTCACAGAAAGAAATATATTAGACCAGTAAAAGGTGTTAACAAGAAGATATATATTGTATCAAATCTTTAAGTGATAGGAAAATGCTGTTGATATAATTTTGATGCTCTAGATGAATCGCCAAATTATTCCGACTGAGTTCAAGAGTAAGAGTTCAGAAATTTTGGACTAGGAAGGTAAAATTGCTGATAGGGAACATGTGGTGCATGGAATTAACGGCCATTGATTTCTTCTTTTTTTTGGAATATTCATTGGAAATAATAGAAGCAAAAATGAATTAAGTCCATCCAAGAACTGAACGAGGTTTCATCCATCTCAAACAAGAAAAATAAGTGCAAAAATGTAAGAGAGGCTTGGACGCCTTTCCAAGTTTGCAAATATGCGTATGTGTATTCATTTCTTGGCGAACACTATTATTATCAGTACGGTTCAAAATTGACTTGCCCTCTAGATGGCTTGAAAGCTCGACTGTGGCATCCCGAAGATTGCAAAGTAACGTAATATCACAGGTCGAATCTCAGTTTTTTTTTCAGCGCCGGGAACGACCGCTACTTAGAGACTCTTGGCGGGAATCATCACCATTGTTGGATGTCATGTGACTTTGAAGTAACCAATGAAAGACACGCTGTTGGGAAAAAATTCTAGCTTTACTGGTCATTTCGGAGTTGCGTAGGGAACTAGGGCGAGTTTCAAATTCAAACCAATCGATAAACTGACACCACCATATAAAAGGTCATGTTGAGATTGGTTATTTGACCAAGATTGGTGCTCTAAAGTTGAACAGGGATCAAGTAATAACTCTTGAAATATGGTTAAAGATCCATACAAACGTCTGCAATTTTGTGACAGCGTCCCCCAAAACCATATAGAGTGTTTTCACATGACGTCACGGCGGCCATATTGGTGTCCCAAAACAATGAATCAACGGCCATGTTTGTGTCCCAAACCAGTCCTCTGGGAGTTGAACTCTTTTCTTATGCAAACGTTTTCTTTTGTTCCAACAAATTTGCATAGATGCTGGCCACGTGAGTGAAAACACTCTATAAACTCTTAATTTTTTTCACGATTTCTGTGATATTCCTAAAAAAGGGCAAACACAGTGATTTTCGAATTAGTTCCTTCCAAGTAGTAGATGCATGACGAATTTTACAGTTGGAAAAATTGAAAAATTGTAAAGAGTTTATATGGTTTTGGGACGCTGTCACAAAATTATAGATGTTATGGATCTTTAACCATGTTTCAAGAGTCATAACTTGATCCCTGTTCAACTTAAGAGTACCAAACTTGGTCAAATGACCAATCTCAACATAACCTTTTATATGGTTGTGTCAGTTTATCGATTAGTTTAAATTTGAAACTCGCCCAAGTTCCCTACGCAACTCCGAAATGGCTAATAACAATGCCAATTTGTCAAGTTTAGATGACGATCTTTTGGCTGAAACGCGTCAACACCTCTGAAAAGAGCACCTTAACATTTGGATACTGTGAAAGTTATACGTCTACAGCAAGGGAAGATATAAATTCCCCAAAGTATCGGCGGGGGACAAATTGGTGCCCCCTACCACACAATCGTCCTTAAAATTTCGCGACTTTCTCGAGCTATATCTGCGTTCTTTTTAAACAAATCGTTAGCTCTCACAAAGAAGGAGTGGCTAATAGAACAGAGAGACTCCGCAGGAATCCTTGCTTTAAGACCTGAGACTTTAGCAGCAAAACGCTCACTTCTAGACTCCGAGACGGACAGAAACCCACAAAATAGGACTTCTGAAACGTTTTCGAGATTTCGTGATCGAGTTCTGATCAAAATTGCCCTTGGTGTCAGAGACTTTTCATACGCACGGCCTGCGGCCGACCTCGAAGCATGCCCACTGCACGCGAGAAAAAACCTTTGGTACCCAGGGTTGGGTTAAAATTTTCTGAGACCATGATTTTAGTGCTAGGTAACATTCGTAGCTCCTCAAAGATGTTTGTCTGAACTCCATATTGAGATCGCTGACGCAGATGTGCATTAAAGAGATCTAAAGATGATGGTTTACATCGCTTTTTGTCTTTGGTTGTGAAAGCTGCTCGAAAATTTTTAGTTAGTATTGAGAGACAGCCAAACTGAATGTGAAATGACAGTGAAATGACTTCCGATGAAAACCGCATTAGAAGATAGTATCCCCGGGGGGTCACTGAAGGGATGTTTTGGCAAAGGTATTCCGCAGATGCCTTCAAATCTCGACCCTGCCTATTTAAGACAACAATCGTTCATTTGTCTACCCTGGTCAAGACAAGATATCCTATTTCATTACCCCGATTCATTTCGTTTTGCATACAAAATTACGTAATCTTTCATACTAACAACATGAAAGTGGATTTTATCAAGAGCCTGGTATGACCCTTAATTTTAAGAAAAGAAAAATTGTTGGTATCACAAACGTAGATATTTTTAATATAGCCAACCTCCAATTTCTCCTGTCTCCAAAGCGACACCCTGTTTAAAGGCTCTAAACAGTGAAATCGTGTATCCCATTGAGACCCTTTCGGTGACTAGCTATCATGCCTTTGAGTTTCGCAGCTAATGGTAACACGTGTAACTTGCAACGTTACATTTAATCCAATCACATTTCTGCCGTTTTTCTTAATCTACGATTTTATGGAAAAGAGCAGACTTCAACGTTTAAAGAATAATAATAATAATAATAATAATAATAATAATAATAATAATAATAATAATAATAATAACTGATAAATACGGCAATGATGGCAAGCTACCCAGACGAAACTGATATTAGGCGTGTCTCATGACGTCATCATCTAGCCTAGCAAAGCTCTGAAAGCTACACAGAATTGATTCTTATCTTCCCCAGCAACGGTTTTCAGGAGCACATGCGGTTTTTTTTTTTAAAAAAACAATGAGTCCGTGTTAATATCCTTATTTGATTTGGATGTTTTACTAGAAGTGAAAGATGCCTCAGATATTAGCTATGCTACGAAATTAAGTCTGCCGGGTAAATCTCATTTGAGGCAGTATTTTATGTCTTATGTTTCTGCCACACCGGGGTCTAGTTAATTGCCAGGATATCGATACTGTAGATCCAAATATTTCTATGGGAATAGCGGTAATTGTGCAATTAACATAAGCTATTAAGTAACAGTTAACTCGAACGTAGCAAATTCCATTCAATCACATTACTGTCAGGACCAACACAAGTGTCTTACGACCTCCCTTTATTTTTCTACGAAATTACATCAATTGAAGTTTAAAAAATATTTTCAATGGAAGGAATGTAACTTAATTTTTGCAAAAGAATGCGCGAGCTACGCAGCGTAATTCCTGTTTGTATGTCGGTTGTGTGTTGATCTAGTATCTTGAGTCCTTGAATAAACATGACATAAATGATATTCTTGTACGGTTTCTAGAGTATAGAGGAAGCTCTTAATAATCCGACAGCCAGACAGTAAATTAGATTAAATGTTGTGGAAACCTTCGCGTTGGTGTGCTTTTTGATACGTTTCGGTTGTTTTTCGCGTGAAATGAAGTAACTTTTCGTCGATTTAATCGACTGGAAAGGAGGCTTGAGGACGGTCACGCTATGTGACAATGACGTCTGTCGCTATGATGTGACATGTGAGCTGATTGTATACAAGATAACGCGTCATAATAGACAACTCACATGGATGTAAAAACAATGAAAGCCTCAAAAATGCGACCTATTCTTTGAGAGGTCAGCAAGTTTATGAAAACAAGACAGTTGTGACAAACTTGTGAAAAACACTTTGCAACCGAGCAAGCCAGAGGCTGAAAGTTAAGGGATTCAACAGGAAGAGGTTTTCCGCATTTTGAATGAGCCACTTCAGCAGATGTCATGGCGTGTTTTTACGGTCGTCAAAATTTGCCATTTCTTAGCTGAAGGGCACAGTACACTTTGGAGCGATTAGTATACTCGCGTTTGTTGTTACGAATCCATCAAATTTATCAAAACTGCCGTCTTGAAACATCTCGTTGAAACATGGCTGTTTTAACAGAGGATGCCTTGGTCGGTAAGTTTATGCTTAATTTAAGTGCCCTTTTGTGAGTTTTTGGCAGTAATCGGGTGGTTTAATACGCTGAAAACCCTCCGAGAACATGGCTTTTTATTTGGTGTTAACAGGTTTAGCCCAGACTAGTTAAACTAACTCGTATTTCAAATACGATTCTTAACATGTGAGTTCATAATGCGCGCGTATTCTTGGATCTCTATCAAGCTATCCTGCTGTTTTTTAGACAACTACTAAATAAGCGTTGGTCTGTCTATAATATAATTTAGCGCTTTCGCTTTCATAATGTTTTTAATATACCACATAAATATAAACCCGGTGAAGCGAAGCGAGGTGCTTAATTCACTTTAAATATTTGTAAATGAAACAATCTGTTTCCAAAGGACAGTCTTTCTGAAGTTTTCCGTGAATGAATTGTCGCACTAGACTTTGATCAGTTCTGAACTCCCATGCAATTTTGTCAGTCTGTTTACTCACTTGTCATATCTAGTGAATCAGCAGTGAATTTGACAGGGAAATTTAATGATCGCGCGCGGAGCTCTCGATCATGCATCGCATCGCACTTACACGGTTGAGAAATGTTTCTCAAACCACGTTTTAAAATCTTTTATTTGTAGCTGAAAAACGCAGTCGGTGGCGCGCCGATATGAAAATAAAACCAAGTGTAATCTATTCCCAAACCACCCATTAAGTTGCGGTTGTAGAATTTCCTTTGACACAAACCATACATTGTTCTTTTTCATGCCTCGAAAACGTATTTGCATATCATTTTAACTAAATACTTAGCCTTCTGAAACAGATGTTTCGTTATTTGCTCTCTAAGAATGGGGTTTTTCTAAGGGTTCAAAGGCTGAATCAGTGTCAACTACACATCTTGGAAGATTACCAAACTGCCTACATTTATTCATGGGTTCTTTCAAATAGCTTTCAGAAGGGCCCTCTAGTTTTGTACGGGCAGGTGTAAATTTGAGGCGATTTTCCCAAGAATGGCAATTTAATTAGCGCCCTTAGGGCTGAAAATATAGGTTTGTGTTAGATATACAGAATAGATCAATATTTGATTCAAACATAAACCAAACCGTTTCTTTTTACATCTCATTAGAATTAAGAGAATAATACTGTACTTAGTGAAAATCTTTCAGCTAAAAACTTCTATAATTCTATAAACATGTTTCTTAAACGTTTTGAAATGACAATGTTAAACTTTGCTTTCAAATGCCCTTGATATTAAATTTGGTACTTGATTAGTCGAGATCTCTTCCCCTCTAACCTTAAAAAAACGTGGTCACTAAATAATAATATATAAACATAATGACTTATTATTATTATTATTATTATTATTATTATTATTATTATTATTATTATTATTATTATTATTATTATTTAAACTCAATAAGATTTCACCTTTGCAAATAGTTAAAGTACAATAATTTTAGCTAAAACATCAGGCAATTGCGTTATGTGATTATAAGTTTTATTAACTAAACAACTATCAATAAAAAAATAGGAGAATTACATATTTATTAATTCAAGTTGTAGAATGATGTATACTTTACTTTAAGATCTAGTTTGTATGCAGCCAGGTTTGAGAGTACCACTGGTTACAAAGCTTCAAAAAATTTAATGCTAAGAATAATTATTATTGCATAGCTCTTAAAATATGAAGGTGTGAATTGGATTTTCTGCTATTTGCTTAAAACCTCTTAACCTTTTAATACCCACTTTGAAAAATCATACAGGTAAAATTTTTTCCTAGTGATAGTAAGCCTTAGATGTTGAATCTTGTATTGGTTGTTGAAAAAAGTTGTTTTTCTCCATGTGTGGTTCTAAAAATATCCATTCCCATTTCACCCGGCCACTAACATATGTCACACTTATCTTAATTTATTCAAGATATGCACATGCAAAGACAGGTCTTAATAGGAGAGGACACTCAGTTCCCTCCTGGGTATTAGGGACTTAAAGATTAAATGATGTGATGGCAAAGAGAACGTCTAAAAGAATAATTAGGTTTAATAAGCAAAAAAGCAACTTTGTACGTGCAGCACACTTTTTTGTATATTTCTTTGCTGGTTTTGCACGACTAATGATGTGAAAATGCCTAGTTTTGTGTTCTATGGAGAAGGTAAACAAGCAACAACAAAATTTTGTTTCGCTTTCTGAACTTGAATATGGTCCCTTGGAATTCAAATTCAGGAGGGTTCGCTTACATTCGACAAAGTATGTAAGTAGGAATAATGGGGATAAAGACTGGAAGAATGCAAATTCACTTTTTGAGCAACATTCTCATTACTGTTGCGTCGTTGGATCTTTAATTCCCTCTTTGACCTTTAACAGTCCCCTCCCTCCATAAAATATATTTAAAAGTACTCCACCCTTGTCTGTGTCCCTAGGAGCAGTTTGAGTTTAATGTCATATTGTAATTTAATAGCTTTCTGGAGGAACGAGGACACAAAAGTAAATACGGTCAACTCTCAGCTCTAAAGGGAACACCTTTAATTTGGGACCATGCAGCACTAAGTGTGACTGTCTTAGAGAGATGTTTGTTTTATACAGTGGAACCTATATATCTATTCAAGGGAGACCTCTGTTCAGGGGACACCTTAGCACTCAAAAAGTGACTGACCACAAAATGGTTGATAAGTTCAGGGGCGGATGCAGGGGAGGGGCCTGGGGGGGCGGGGCGGGGCCACCCCTTATTTTTAGACCAAACTGAGGCCTGAAGGGTGGAAAAAATTTTTTTGCGACTGAGCCCTCCCCCCTTATCTCAGGGTCTGGATGACCAGGCCCCTCCCTTGCCTGACGGTCTGGATCCGCCACTAAAGTTTAAGTGTTCACTGGGCACAATGGCAACAGCTCTCAAAACGTTGGTGAACTATCTCACTTGAATCAATGTTCTGCACTCGTGAGAATTCAACACAAAACATCGCAGCTGCTTGAAATAATGTCTGCTGTAGATTCAGAGGCAGAATAAATGAAAAATATTTTATTTGTTGGTAAATTATTAACAAACCCCAGTCCAACCTCCATTCAGGGGACACTTGCCTTAGTCCCATGGGAGTCCCCTGAATAGAGGTTCCACTGTAGAGAGTCAAATAAAGGTAGTAAAGAAAGGCGGGGCCCAACTCTAGGTGTCCATTTTACCAAGGTGTCTGGGATCATTTTATGTTTCTGTAAAGCTGCCCACCTACCCCTCCCCTAAACCAATATTAACACTTAGTTCTTACTTAGGGCAAAATGTTGGCTTAGGTGGGCAGGTTCACAGAAACGTAAAATGATCCAGTGTCTGTTGAGAGAGAGTCAACTGTAATGTAACAGCATCACTTAATGATGAAGTCATTACAGCTTTAGGTTTTTATAAGCCCCTGGTTGGTGGCCTGGCGAGGGTTTCAGCCTGTGACCTCACTCTGAGTGGAAAAAAAACCCCAGATACCTAAAGGAAAATAATTGGAGATTCTAAGGGGTGTGGGTGGGCAAAAAGGGGTTGGGGGGGGGGGGTGGAGATGGTTAGGGGTGGAGAATTTACAGCAAGAAATTTTTTGAGGAAGGTTAACTGTGGATAGCCTCTGCTTTTAGAGTTTAATATCAGGGTTCCAACCGAGTCTTGAATTCTTGAAAAAGTCTTGAAATTTGCCCGACAATTTTCCAGACCTGGAAAAAGTCTGGAAAAATGGTAAAAGGTTTTGCGTGTTTCTTTTTGCAAAGCCACAAAAAGAGTGCTTGATAAGTGAAATTGTTTTGTTTTATTCAGACCTTATTCAATCTCACCCTTACGTTTGCAGTGCACCTTGAAAAAACTTTGTTCCTGCGTTTTTTAAGGTCTGTATTGATCACTTATTTGATAACCTTGAGTCTGGAAAAAGAAATTATTATTTTGGAAAAAAAGTCGGGATAAAGTTTAAAATTTTGGATCCAAAAATGGACAGGTAATAATATACAGCATCCTAGTTCTTTAATACATGTAGCCTCCTAACTAACTATATCCTTCAACTCAAGTTTATTTAAGCAATGGATCACACTTTCTATGGGTTTACCAGCATGATAACCCATGCAGGATGTTGGGAGAGCACTAGAAAAGCTTGTAAGTCATGAGCCGAAGGTGAGTGATTTGCAAGCTTTTCTAGTGTTCTCTCAACATGCTAATTAGGTTATCACACTACTGGTAAACCCATGGAAAGTGTGATCTATATGCTGTTATAAAATAACTTTAAGTTTTCTATGAGTTTACTGGCACAATAAACCATAGGTTTTTAACCAATCAGAATGTACATGCTAATCTTAGTTATTTTATAACAATTCGTGTTAGCACTTAATTACCTAACATATAACATGAGTATTTCTCATCAAATTGGCTCTGCGTAGCCCGGCCAGTTTTATGTTTAGTTGTGTGTGCTAGCTGTCAAGAAAGGATAATTGTTTAGAACGCAATAAATTATTTTATATTTTACATGATTTTAGGTTTAACTAAAATCGAAGTCTATATTGGTCTCAAACATTCCAAACATTAAATAAATAAAAATAGAGCAGCAAGACCTGTATATTTTCATTAGAAACAAGTTTAGTTTGACTTACTAATTGCATTTCATTTTTAATATAAAGGTAAAGCTCATCATTGCTTTAACCTTTTAACAATTATTCCCATTTCAACTAAGATGTATCTCTGATGGAATTTTGTTGTGGACATTGTAAAGATGAGTAAATTCATTTAATCAATTTTCTTTTTTGAATGTGTTTAATTATTTACAGCTATTAAGAATTGAGTAGTTTTTCTAAAACTGTTGAATTGAAAATCATAAATAATAAATTTGTTTGAAAGGATAAGTCTGGATTGAAATGAAATGTCAACTTTACTGCGAGCTATTTTTTGCTACATCTTACTGAAATATGGCTCTGTTCGAACATTTTGGTTGTATTTTTTGTATTATGTCTGTCTCTTTAATCCTTTGACATTTGTCAGGTACTGTTTTTGCAATATCTAAATTCTCTACCCAATTCTATTTATTTAGATTTGATTTTGTATTTTGTGGTCTTACATAGTCATATACTACAGCACAATAATATGATTTTCCTCATTTAATATCCTCTTTATTTCAAAACTTTCATAAATTGCATTTGAATATGCAGTTTATTCATTTTATTCAGAGGGTTTTTATTACTTTTTCTTGACAGCTGCTTACTCTTTATATTCTTTAGATTTATTATACCACAAAAGAAAAATTTGTGTGAGGGGTATATTTACAACTACCGGTGCCTCTCTCTAAGACCTGGAATTTTTTATCAGGGCCCAGCATTTAACTGGGAAAAATTGTGTGGACTGGCAGAGTTGTGTAATATTATTATTGGTATGACAAAATTGATTACATTTTATCCTGATGCCAAGAAGGTTTCATTTCGCATATAGTAATACCACAGGAGTAACATACATAATATATTTAAGCGACAAATAATCCGCTATAATGTAGTCTAGGAGTGAAAGTGGTAAATTTGGCACTTTGATTATTGTGCACAGCCTTATACTATCAGGAATTGTACCTTCACTGGAGACCATTTCGAGTTACTGATTCAGTTGTTGACTATTTATTCAATGTGTACTGTATTTGCTTAACTTCTCACTTTTGGGATTTTTACACAAAGCTTAAATTTCATCTTTGTTACCAAAGCTGTGCTCTAAGATAAATTGTGGGGAGCCCTGTGCTCTGAGCCTGTGAAACCTAGCTAGCATTTGATTTTCTAAATATGCAAAAACTTGTCCCCCAAGTGCAAAAGTACAGTGATAGGGGCCAATAGGTGCTGCTTGAGCAAAGCCTGCATTCCTTCGGTGGAGGAGTGGGGGGGGGGGGGGGGGGGTACTCCATTATTCGTACTCTGTGAGTGTTGCTGAAAAGGGTATGGTTTTCAGAGTCTTGAGCCAAACAATGTGTACATGTCCAGTCTTACTGTTTAGCGTTTTGAATAGAGTTTCGTTTTGGACTGAAGCCTTCCAAATAGTGTGAAGTTTGGCAATGAGCGGTCTAAATTTGTGGCATCAATATTATTGTTTTCCAAGAAATCTAATTCCATTATTTTAGTTTCAAAAATTGCTTATATTAAAATAATTTATTTTCTGACTGTATGTAAAATGAAATGAATCAGGGTTGTAAGATAAGGTCTCTTGTCTTAAACAGGGTAGCAAAATTCACTGATCCTTTTTTGGCCTTTTTTTTCAGAATTCCAAGCACGACTTTCCAAAATAAGTGTTTTTCTTGAGAGCACACTGCCTAAGGAATCACTGAGTGCTGAAGCAGATGAACAAAGGAAAGAATGCATAACAGTTGTCGAAGGAATGAATAGTTCTTTGAACAATATGAGAAATAACAACTTAAAGGAAGGAAAACTGCTAAATGCTGGACTGTCAGTGTCTAATCAGTCACTGAATGACACAAGTGACTTTGAAAATGGTGTTAGAGAAGAAGGAATCCAACGGAGTGGTTCTCTTCCAGAAATTAATCAATCAGATAATTTAGAAGATTGGCAAGCAACTAGAACTACAAAGGTATGTGGTTATCTTATTAATCCTTGGTTTTGAAGTTATATGTATGAGTTGTAGTTAATTTTTTTCTCTCAGGTTATTTTTCTCTTTTTTTTGTATTTGGGTATAGTAATGTATGCTAATGAAGTTGAAACAAAGGAAAAATAAAAATTACCTGAGATAAAAAAGAGACTTGCTTCTTACGGATGGGCTTCTTGATTTCTCCGGCCTGTTGGAAATGATAACAAGAAAAGATGAAAAGCAATTTAATAATGTTATGTATGTGTGTTTGGTTGAAAACCATGGCATGCAAATTCAGCTGCCTTAATTGGCGAAGCCAGTTAAACATTTGCAATGCTATTAAGAATTAAATTGTATGGATTTAAGAAGCCTTTTTTAAAGATTAAGTTTATCACCGTATATTGTTACGAATGAAATTAAAGTAAGTGGTAAATAAGGTTCACCAAAAATAAAGTTTTTTAATTTAATGGACAATAACATGCCTTTCTATTTTAAATAATTTTTATAATGAGTGAAAAGCTTCTGAATGTCTCCTGAGGTGATGTACTTCTGATTTAAAGATATGGGAATAATCAAAGTTTTTTGGGGGGTTGGGTGGGGGGTAAACTTTCCATTCTAAGATTTCTATGGTCAGGAAAATTTGCAAGTGTTTTTGATTTAAGTAGGAATTTTTTGGGATGTTATTCAAAACATTTTAAGGATTTGAGTTAGTGCCCAGTGATAACTATCCCAGCTGCATAGTTGTACTTGTAACGTACATTTTTGCAAACTTGTTTTGTTGTTATTTTCTGATATTAAATGCATTGCAATTGCATTCATCCAACAAGGATTCAATTTGCTTAGTTGATTAATTCATTCATCACTGCCAAGCTTTACTGTCACAGGAATTTCCTTTGCCGTAGTGTATTCTTCAGTCTCGGAAATTGGTATGTAAATTTTTGGGGGCTAATTTTTGGGCCAGGGATTTTTTGTTTCAATTTTTCTCCCTTTAGATCATCCCTGTCACTTTAAATCCAGTATACCCCTCTTAGGAGCTCCAACTGCAGCTGGTCATTTTGATTTTAAGAGGAAATTGAACAAATTTAAACTGCATCCTCAACTACCATACAAATGTATTGTTAATCCTTGTATAAATAATTTAATCAATTTATTAAAATCACTGTTCTTCCTATGTTATATTTCTAACCTAACAGGCCTCCTATCTCTATAATAAACATGGTAACCTGGATGAAGAATTAAACTTAAAAGACCTGCGTGAATTGGTCATTTATCATCCTTTTGACGAAGATGAGGAGTCGGACAGTACAGATGATGATAATCCCAATAATTTAGCCCTAAATAGCTCAAATCAACTAAACAACTCTAACCGTTCTCCAGTAAACAAACGAAAGAGTCGTAAACGTGACAGTGCAGCCCTGTTTGATATTTCCCTTGAGGACTTATGTGAGCCAGACTTTGCAGGTTACCTAAGAGAGAAACACAGTGAAAAGCTTTGGTGGTGTGTTCTAATTGATCAACATCTGTGTATATTTCCTTCTCGAGATCCAGACGAAGTGGCATATGATGTTATCATAATGCCGTGTTGTCAGATCTCGCTGGACGACAGACTTATGCGCACCCCCGTGTTTAGGTTAACCCAATCTGATATGGCACCTTGGGTTTTTGTTGCCTCAAACAATGATGAACTAAAAGAGTGGATGAAAGTTCTTACTGTGGCAGCATCTGCTGGTAAAGAGTCTTCCACTCAGACTACAAAGTCTGAGGAAAAAACACCTGTTTGTCATAAAGCTCCTGCAATGCAAGCGATAGTAGAGGAGGAAGAAGAAGAAAGTGAAGAGCAACTGATTTCTTGTTCATTACAATCAGATGCTAAACATGCTTCAACTCAGCTTCAAAATAACTCTTCTGGGTTAAACAAGGTAAAGTTTCTAAACTGCCATAAAGCTAAAAAAATGCTTAAATTCAGTAAAGCTCAAAATTAAAAATTCCGAGAACTTATTAAAATCAGGTGATTTCTAAGAGTTAAATAATAAAAATGTGGAATGATATTTAATATTTAACGCTTAAAAACCATTTGATTTTTGTTCTTGCTAAACAAGAAATTAACATGACGTATAAATAAAATGAAGCCACTAAACTCTCTCTAAAGGGGATACAACTACATTAAACTAGAAGACCGGCACCACCAAAAAACCGACTTGTAGAGTTGGTACCTGCCAGGCTTGAATCATTTTTCTTAAACTCTCTTGCCTTATAAAGTAAAGGAGCTGGAGTGGAAACCGCTGCCAAATTGAGTGTAACTGTTCAAAACATTATTTACATGTATGTAACACAACTGATGCCAAAAAAGGTAGGGATGGATAAACTGGGAGAAGATTCAAATGGATTGCAAGTGTTGTTTTTCAAAACTTGCTAGCTTAACAGTTCTTCAAAGTTATTTTGTGTTGCTTTTAACAGTCATTTTAATGCTAAAATGGTTAGGAGGGAATGTTGTTTGGGTTGAGGCTGTGATTTTGTGGTGCATAAGTGACTTCTTGATGACATTAAGTTCTAAAGTGAATAAAGATTTGTAATTGGCAATATTAACAAACTGAAATAGACAGTTGTGACACAGTGCCTTTAAAGATGGACACTTAATACAGTGTTCTCCTTATCAGGAAACCGGTAAAATTTACTGCTTGCAGCAACACTTAATACCACCTGCAACCGCTTACGGGGTCCTTGAAATTATACAAGTTGTTTTAAAATATACACAAGTTACAATCTTCTTTCTTGTATGGGCCACGCGTTATGGAAAGAGAGCATTTTAAGATAGGATAAAATTATTGAAATCACACATTTAAAAGTGTTGTCTAAAGATTTAAACTATCAGTTTGAAGGGAAAAAGGCATACTGCCAACTTCATATAATAAGAGATCTTTAATTAAGCCCAGTGTGGCTCTTTGAAAATTAAGTTTTAAATTTTTTTAAAGTTTTTAACCTCAGATCAAAAGGCAGATAACTTACAACAGCAGATTACCCCAAAATAGGTCTTAAAATAACAGAATATGATATTGATGTTTCAGAGAACTTAGCTATAAAAAATTTCCCAGTGAGGGCGGGTCCATATGACCCTCATCCCACTTCCTTCGCGGGAAAGTGCACCCCTGGTGTATATTTTTAGCCTTACTTGTCAGGAATGGTCTCTTACCTGCTGAGCTAAAATTTAGGGAGAACACTGCACTTAGTTCCTGCTCCAGAGTGTCTGTCTTACTGTGACAGTTCACTTTAGCAAAAGATAATAGCGTTTTTCTTGTGTCTACTTTAATTTATGGTGTTAATATATGCTAAATGAATTTCGAGGTCCTTCTATAATAATTATTATACTATGCTTATATTTGAACCATTAGTTGCAACAATATTAGATATAATTATCACAGTGACCTCACCGTCATTGCAGCATATGACCAATTCATTGTTTTTTTTACCAAATTTATATTTTAATGATATTTGAGGAATGAATTGATAAAAAAAAAGCAAAAAAGTATAATTTAAATGAAATGAAAAAGTTGATACATTGTGGTTAACATTTAAAAGATATATTATGGTTTTCTATTTAAAAGAGTTTTGTATTGATTAGTTTTTTAATTGGTGCCGCAAGTACAATAAAGCATCAAATATTCAACTTGAAATAATTTTACCATGGCACTTTCAATATCTTTCTTGGATAAATTATGTTATTAAAATTACATCTATTGTAATAAGCTACATGAGGCCAGAAAAATAGGTTGTTTACACAGGAGGTGAGGATTAAGCTAGGTCTCTGTTTTATTGGACTTGGCAATCTACATGAAACTTACGTAAAAGATAAAATAAGAAAATAGTGTCAAATTTGTAAAAAAATGTTCAAAATCAGTTACCATCTATCTGCTTGAATATCTCTTTTAAAATATGCACCTGTATTTAAAAGTTTCTACTGGCAGTTAATGGCCATTATTGATAATCACTTCACTGTATTTTCAGCTAAAAGTCTTTAGCGCTCCCTTTTTACATGTAACAAGGAAGTCTTGAAATAGGATGAAACAGGGCTTTGCGAATTTATTATTTAATATGGAACATGTATAGGTTTGACAATAACTGAGTACTGGTAATATAAAATTGATATAGTTGAAGAAGTTCTCGTCTTTTCTAGTTGTTCCTGCAGACTCAATATACTCTTGGCATTAATGGAACTTTTATAAAATTCATGATAAAAATAAAAAAAATTAAGTGGTAATTAAAATTATTGCTTTCTAAATCTGCAACTGCAAGAAAAAAATTAAAGTTTTGTTGTTCATTTAACAGGATATGAAACATTATTCCTATAACTTTGTCGCCTTAGTGATCAATGTTTGGTATTTCCTAAACAAGAGTTACAATATTGAAGTGACTCACGTACCGCAACCTAATGAATTGCTTTAATGCAAACCCACAATCAACCACTGGCTCGTGCTGTGATGGCTGTATTGCTTGAGTAGCCAATTTTTATCGTAAGAGTGTCTCTATGCGTCTAGCCATTTGTCTGGTGTGTTCTAAGTGAACATGTAAACCACACTTGATTGGCTTTCACATTTGTTATATTTGCTAGGGATAGTGGTTCATTGTAAAATGTTGTGCCCAAAAATATCCATATTTACCCCACAGGGAGGAAGACTCTACTGGACATTCTAGGGGGGAGGCAGTAGTAAAGACCAAAATTTCAAGAGAAAAGTCATATAAAGTTCTGGAATTTCCATAGATGAAGGGGGAGGGGGGGTGGTGGAGGTTCGAAAATAAAAAACCCTGTATGGTGGGAAGGGGGGAGTATGGATTTATTCCAGAATAACACAGCAAAAAGGGGGCCAATGATTCCCAGGAAATTGTGTCAGAAAATTTTAAACCTGATCTGAAAATTTTGTGAGTGAATTTGATGAAACTTTAAGTTTCTGATTTTTAAACCAGGGTCTCGGTGCCTCAGCAAGTCTCAGATTCTTAGAATTTCTGCCCCTTAATAAGCATCCTTAGTGAAGAGAAGTTTGTGTTTTCTGTACTATGACTTAATATTGTATTATTGCTGTGTGCAATGCTGTACTTTGTAAGTGCATTATGCCTTTCGTCTGTGGTGACAAACATCTAAATTCTCCTCACAATATCCCTAGTTTAATCAAGCACAAACATTATGAGAATACAGGAGTTGATACATGTCTTGCTTTGAAACAATTTCTTGTCTTTACTAGCACATGATATTTAAACAAAGCATTGTAGAGTATACTTATTTTGATATTGAATTTTTCTCTTAAGAGTTAACTGAAGCTTGCGGCAAGGTTGTAGTTTTAAAGGCACCGCAGATCTTTGATATTTTGATGTTGCCATGAGATGTTATGATAGCACTAATATCACCAAGCTTCCTGCTTTAATTTGACAACACAATATTGGTACTCCAGTAATTACTGCCATATTAAAGCAAGCATGTGCATGGAAGAGAAAAAAGTTTATGTTTGGTGGAAAAAGGCCTACTGCTGTTGTATTGTAAGCCATGTAACTGTAAGATAACCAAATTTGAACTAAGTTATAGGCTACAATCTAGTCACCATGTTTCAAAAGTTTATTTGTTATTGTCATTTGTCAAATGCTACACAAAGCCTGTATCTACTTGTCTTGCAAATTATGAAAAGTGTGGTCAGCTCTTGAAAGTTATAGGTGTAACAACAAGCCACTGTTAAACAATTACTGAAATGTCTCTTTTTGCATTATAGTAATAACCTGTTTGAATGTGTTGATTACAGATTTAGAGCCTTGAAATTCATCCTCTTCAACTTGCATGTCGTTTGCCTTTAGATGCAATATCTAATGCAAAGCGAAATTATTTAACAACAATTAATTGGATTATTTTACTAAAAGCAAAATTTTGGGGACCTAATGAGGATAGTCCTTTTATTACAACAACAGTCAACTATTTTATGTGGTAACGTTCAGCTTAAAATAATTCTCTTGAGAAATTTTGGCTACGAGAAGGATGAGCAAATACTTAAAAAAGGTGATGATTATTTGAAATATTAGTTGTCACCAATGCTTGAATGTTAATATTGCTTGTTTTTGTTTCTAGAGTGAGGAAAGTGTTGCTGTAAGTTATGTCAACGGAGAACCTTTAGAAAATGGCTATCCAAACAAAGAGCTACCCAAACTTCCCAATCATGAATTTGGTGAATTGCCAAAAATACCAGATGAGGTTGATGGTGGTGGACAGTTTGGGGAAGATGTGTATGAGGCAGTGGCGGAATTACAATTAAAAAATCAGACTGGTCTCGGCGAACATGAGCACCAGGATGATGGTTTTGCTACTGATGAGTTTGACTCTGGCTCATCAGATGGCGAAGTTTCACCAAACCCACAAGCACAGCCAGTGCAACAGAAAGGCAAAAAGAAGAAACAGTTTTTTCACTGGCTTAAGAAGAAGGGAAAGAAGGACAAACTGTTCTCGAGTCCCCAAGATGGAGTTTCTTTGGCTGGGTATGCTCACAAGGGAAATGATAGTGCCAAACGGTGGTTCTTGATCAGGGAAGAAAAACTTTACTGTTATAAGACAATCAAAGACGATGACCCTGAAATGACAGTGGATTTAAAAGGAAGCGAGATCAAAGCAGGCGAGGAGGAGAAAAGCAAGCTTGCTGTTCAGGTGATGAAAGATGGCGTGAGTCAGTTCACTCTTGTGGCCAAGAACGCCAAAGATTGGGAACGCTGGAAAAAAGCATTACTCATTGAATCAGGGTTCATTAAGCTTGCCACCTCTCCCACAGAGTCAAGTTCAGAGGTGTTTGAACAAGAGGATGAAGATGACTATGTGTGTCCTGTAATTTCTCCTGAGTTACAGAAGAAGTTTTCAACATCAACAGAAAAGCCTGTGATAGCAGTTCAGACAGTGGATTCAGTACAAAGTGCAAACTCTTCAAAAGACAATGATGGCTACACGGAAGTTGGGTCAACAGTTCATGTGGCAAATCACAAGCCATCGTCTCCGTCTGCTAGTCATCAAGAACTGGGACCACTTCCTCCGTTACCGCCCGAGCTACCGGCCAGTTGGAGAGCATTAAATGAGGAGGACAAGAAAGACAAAAGCGACGCTGCTGAAAAGTCATGGGCAGATGATGAGATTTATGAAGAAGTGGCTAGCTCAGTGGCTCATGCTGACAAAGTAATCAAATGGGATGGAGTGAATACTGCTAAACCCGAGGGAAGTCCTACCAGTCCCACCAGCCCTATGACCCCTACAAGTCCAGCTGGGGGTGGTCAGATCAAGCCAGGGGATAAAGCAAGCAAAGGTCAGTGTTAGTAATCATGTACTGGCAAGGGTTCACTCTATGGGACTGTCCACATTTGGCGCATGGGAACCAGCGCCTGGGTATTAGCACAAAATGGTTGATAAGGTTTAAAAAGGTTTAAACGCTTGTTTATGGTGGAAAGTACACTTAGCTTATCCAGCTAGTTTACAGGCACTCCAATAAAATACTTAGAAACAAATAATTCAAATACAACATAACAGGATTAAAAACCCCAACTGGCAATTAAGAGGCAACCAGTTAGTTGTTACAAGCGTGGCTGAGGATTTAAACTTGGGATGACCGAGAACAAATCCAGCAAGTCACCAGAACAGGACTCGAACCTGGGACTGCCGGATTGCGAGTCCGACGCACTGGCCACTCAGCCACGTTTCCTCCTGCATAAGTGTTGTGTTCACACCTTGAGGACCTTATGTGTAACTACATACATGGTTACTCCATTTTGCCCTGTCAGACGCCATTTTGCAGCGAGCCTAGCAGCGAGTACAAAGCAGTGGGCTGCCCCAGAACTTATAAAAGGGGACCCGTTTCTAGCGTGGGTACTTAAAAAAGGATGTGTTCACATTATTGCCTAGCAGATACTGCACTTGGGCACCAATTGTGAACACTACCTAAGAAAAATTGGAGGGAGCCCTGTACTCTAAACCTGTAAAATGTAGGGTGCCCAGCACTGGAAATCTAGTGTTTTAAAGTGATATAGCTTATTCAGGTTGCTTTGGGCATTGGTAATTGGGCACTCGGAATCTATTGTTTTGTATTGACTTAAGTAAACTATTGCACTGTTCTGTATGTCCAAGTAGCCAATGCCCAATTGCCAAAACAACCTTTATTGAGTTAGGTATATAAAGTTAATACATGATGACATAGCTCCTTTGAGAATATTTATATTAATTTGTTTTCATTTTTCTTAGTTTGTGAGTTCATGCTTTTGTAAAAAAAACTCAATGGAAGATATATCTGTTGGTTTTCAGCCACCATATTGGCCCCTCTCAGAGAGATGCCAACATGGCATCCCCATACAAATACATCTGGATGTGAATGGGGTACCATTTGTCATTAGAAGGTTTACGAAAGGGTTACCTCTCAAAAATGGTATATTTTAAAAAAAGGGAAGGGGTCGTATCTCAGGGCAGGGCCTGCCCACAGAAAACTTTGGGCAATTGATGTTTCAGGGTAACTGACCACGAAAACCCCGTAATCCCCCTAGCCTGCATCACAGACACTTTAAGCCTTCTGTATAGACAGACTATACTAATTCTAGACGATGTGTGGGCCGACTATCCCCCCTCCCCCCCCCCCCCCGCCACGCTAAGTCAACATTAACACTTACTTCTCACTTAAGGGAGGGAGAGTGGTGAGTTACCCAGAAACCCAATTGATCCAAACTTTGTTGAGTGTCCCCCCCCCCCCCCCGCCCCCTTGTGGCTTGTGGCTCCCATGCACAAAACGTGCCACCCCTCAGTTTAACTTACAGTATATTCTGTTACTCAGGCTCTAAACTGACCAAAGGAATTCTCAAACTGGCCGATACCCTCACCAAAACGGCAAAAGGCAAGTCGTCAACTGAGAAGCAAGCAACATCACTCACCTCAACTACAGAAATCATCAGTGAGACAGATAACAGCGCTACCAACGGGTCAGCGGAAAGAAACTCTTCTACTGACGGTCAAGTTAGTTACGTTGACCGACCATCGTCGATAACTGACAATCTGTTAAATAAAGACGACGAGAATAAGAAAGACGAGTTGGAGGTTGGTGTGGAGAATGAAGGAGCGGTGAGTGATGATGGAAACCAGGACGGTGGTTATCTTGTGCTCAGAGAAGCTACTGTTGAGGAGAAAGAAGTTGAATTAAAAGTGCAACAGAAGATAGAAGCGCTTAAGAAAGGAGAGGAACCGGTGAGCTATTGTTGTTATTGTTATTGTTATTGCAGTTGTCTTATCTTTTCTGAGGTGTCCACGAAAAAAAGATTCTACTCCTGTCACGGTTTGCCCGCGTTGCTTGCCTTGAGCCACTGGGATAGTATTCCTTGCTGTCTTAATCATTACGTTGCAGTGGAAGCGAATAAATAAGATTAGGGATTTTTTACCTGTGCTTAGAACGCCGGCCTGTTTCAAGGTAGTCTGTGGACGGCCATTTTGACAGAGACGAACACTGCGAGGACTGGGGCCGACATTCCTATGGTAATAGTTCGGAAAAGTTCGGAACCGAAGTTCTGAATTGGTGTTTTACCTTCGGCCCGCGATCGCAAATCTGCATAAAGCGATCGACAAAAGGGTGCTGAAATTGATTTAAATAGTAAAAAGATGCACCTATTTTACTTGTAACGAAAAAGTATACTGATCAACAGTGAAAAAACAACTTGTTTTCTTGTGGTATAGCTGTAAATTCATTCGGTTAGTACAATGAAGGCATAGGTGACAATTACCTTCAGTCACTGTAGATAAAAGATGATAAAACTGTTAATTGGTGTTAATGCATGGAATTGCGGTCATGATTTTATTTTATTGGTATTGATTAATTTTTAAGCACATGCTTCCAAAAGGGCTTGAGATGCGCTTAAGCGTAGAAAGAAAAACATCAAAATATTACAAAATTTCCCATGGCTACTTGTATCTCTGTAACCTATCATGGCCGTTACATTATTGTAAGTAAGAAACCAAGAAGAGAGATTTGAACGTGTATATATTTAGTTTTAAACTTTGTTTTTCTTGCTTGCATTTTTAGATTGGAAAGAAAGAAGTATCACAAGGGATTTTAGCCAAGAAAAGTTTGTATGAAAACAACAACCAAATGGAAGAAAAATCGGGTGTAAAGAAAAGCACCACTTCAAAAACGACGAAAGAGAACGGATTGATCGGAAAGAAGGAAGTTGTTGTGGAAACGAAAGACGCTGAAACGAAAAAAGCTGACGTGAAAAACACTGTCGAGAGTCGTAACAGAAAAGAGTCGCAGTCTTATGGTAAGCCATGCAATTGTATTACTCCTCCGAATTATGAATATTATTAATTTTTATTTTATTATTATATAAATAGAAAAATGGTTTTTTTTTTTTCACGGCGGCCATGTTGGTGGTCAAGACCAAAAGCATTTCTCTCCTCCGGGAACTAAACTCTGTTTTCATGTAAATTCTTCGATAAAAAATCAGTTGTTTTGGCCTCCAACATGGCCGCCTTGTCACGTGGTTGCAAACCAAAAATAGGCATATATGCATTATGCTGGGAGTAACGACCCACCCCTCCCCCCAAAAGAATGTTCCCTGAGACAAACGAATTTTGGAAGTGAATTTGTCACCACTGAGTAGTAGTCATACACACAACAGTGTCCACAAGTAAAGTCTCTGGATCCGCCTCTGTTATCTGAGGAAATGTTTTTATAAAATTTGATGTTCCGTACAAACTTTCGATAGAGTTCCTTTTGTTGCACCATACTAGCTATTTCTTATTTTTTCTTTAAGTGTAGAGATCACATAATGAGCAAAAATATTCGTAACCCAAAAAACTGACAGTAGCATGAATTTGTGGTTACCCAATATTGGCCATTAGTATACTGTCTGTCGGTTTGTTAGAAAAGAAGTCGTCAGATTCTAATCCCAGAACGTACGTTCGCTAAGCGGCCGTCGTTTTTCGAAGTTGCGCTTTCGCCGCTCGCCGCTAACATGTATGTGTTCCGTGAACGGAACCACCCCACTAACTCTAAAAAGAAAAGTAAGAGTGTACTCGCAGCCTATGGTAAGCGAAGTTTGCACTGCTGAGCTCTGATTGGCTGAAAGAAGTTGCGCTGCCTTCCTAAGCAAGCGGATGAGAAACCACGCTTTCATTCCCACGCTTGGCGTCGAAATATACCATAGTACTCTTTTAAGTGCCATTTTTGCTGGCCGATTCATGTAAACCTGACTGTAACAATATCCATTAGTTTTGGCGCTAAATGCACGTGCTATGTCACGATTTAGTGATACCCGTATGTGCTCATGATAAAGTTTCTCTGATTAACTTGTAAGATATCCTGCCGATACAGCCGCCTCGTATCACTCCTCGCCGTTGGGAAGTTTCGTGAAACACCCCGAGCGGTGGTGAACGATGAGGGGGGGGGGGGGGGGGGGGTATATACGCAGGCTATTTATAACCTGAAGAAAGAGTTGTTGTTGACCTATTTGAAGTTATTTTTGTGCGTTTTTGTTATAGATCCAGACAGAGAACGACAGGAGATGGAAAAAACAGAGATGATATTCCAAGAGTACGCTAAACAGTTGAAAAAAGATGGAAACTCCAAGGAGAAGAAACCCTCGTTGGTCGCTCTGAACAGGCTTAACTTCGAAGACCCGGAAACTGTTCCTAAAACCAAAGAGAGCTTGAGTTATTCGGCGAAAAGCGAGAGCTTGCAAAAGGAAAAGGAGGAGCTCCTGAAAAAGCTCGACAACCTTAAAAGGAGGGTATCGGTTGCAAAAGACAGGAAAATTTTCTTTAACTTGTCGACCAGCAAGTCTAAAGCTACCACAGATGCGGATGCTGAATTTCACGAGTCGCAGTGTGAGCTAGCAAGAACCAAGAAAAGGCTACTGGAAATTGAGAGCGAAGCAAAGAATCTGAAAGTTATGGAGTTGAGGTTTCAGAAGACGGCAGATAAAAAAGCGCCGGTGAACCCAGCCAAGCCACTTGATCGGAAGAACAGTAAGGAATGCAAGCTGGGATCGGCGGACGGACATGGCACAAAGGTTGATTCCAAGGCGAGTTCCAGTCCAGACAGTGAACGTACGCAGAAAGGAAGTGTGTTGTCACAGATTAAGGTAAGGAGAAACTGAACTTGAAGTTTAGGAATAAGAAAAGAGAAACTGGAAAACGCGGCTATGGTGAATTTTGTTATATAGTCGTCTCTCTCTAAACGGACACCTCTATGAGGCAGGTACCTGGGTAAAAAGGTGACACCTAGAGTTGGTTCCTGCATGCCTGTTTTTACTTCCTTAGAGTAAGAGCAGAGGGTGGCTGGTTGAGGTGGGGAGGGGGGGGGGGTGGGTGGGTAGGGCAGTCTCAAATAGCGAGTGAGCAAGCTTAAGTTCGCCCTTACAGTTATAGACCATGAAGGCCAAATGCAGGACTATAGTTGCTGTATCCTGTAGACTCTGATATCATCATACATATTCTTCACACTGTTTCCATTGCATCTTCCCCTCCCCTCCCTTCCCTTCCCTTCCCTTTCCCTCCCCTCCCTTTTCTATTCCTGTCATGTTGACGGCCTTTGAGCTTTTGACCATGGCTGTAATGTTAGAATGATACAAACAGAGTTGTTTATATTGCTGTTTTTGCAGCGCAAAATTTACGATGTCGCTGTTTTGTCCTTCACAAAAATCTCTCTTTTAACCGTTTAAACTCACATTTTTTCAGGCTTTTGAACAGATGAAGAAAACAAGTGAAAAATAACTGCAAGACTGTTCCTCATCACGTATAAGCTGATGGACTGAAAAAAGGAAACGTTACTCGCAGAGAAATACATTTTACTTCTCTTTTTCTCTCAAAGGAAACACCTGGACTAGCCGAAAATAGCCTGCCACGCGCGTAAGACTTGGCGCGCGGGCGTATTGTATAAAATGTATCTCTTTACTCTCGAGAGACTCTTTTGCATTCTTTTTCGGTTGCGTGAATCCCTTGCTCTTTTATCTTTAACCAGTGATTAAGCTCTGTGTTCTGGGAAATCGCGAGAGTGGAACATCACCTGCAAGTGGACCGCGAAAGATTCTGACCCTTCGTCTCGCGCGAATTTCATGCGTGGAGTTGTTCCCTTCTTAGCAAGCAGGTGATACTCTTACGACAAAAAAATACAAGTACGTAGGCTTAGTACTCTCTTCTCTTCGTCAAACGTTTCCCAAAATTCGTTTTAGCTTCGCATCTTTAGATTTCGTCCTTGGTTGAAATTCCGTCGTTTGGTCTTCGGGTAGGTACTTATGTGTAATGGACGAAATGTAGGCCAAGATTTGGTAAACTGCTTCCAGACTACTTAGATTCCTGGGTCATTTAGCAAAAAGTAACTTTCTTTCTGTGTTCATTAACTACACACAGGGAGTAGAAGAAAATGACACAAATTTCTTCGTTATGAAAATTCTCAGGTTTTTTGGTATTTTTCAAGGTCAGAGTGTCGACGTTCTTGGCATCGCTCTGTCTTTTTCTTGGGGAAAACTTAAATCGGGTTAAGAAATTAACAGCAGAGCAAAGACGTTGTGTTTTATTTATAACGTTGCTTTTCAAAGACGAGATTTCATTTTTAGTGGCGTTGTTTAATTTTTAAAGATGCTTTTTCATGTGTGTGTTCGAAGAAGGTAAACGTTTTGTGATGATGTAACGTAAAGGTCTTTTTTAACGTAGCTGCTTCATATATACTCGTGTTTTTGTTGTTGTTAATGTATGAACTAGTTTAGTTTACGTAGATGTAAGTTACAAGTAATTACTTTTAGTTATCATTTCTTTAAAAATTTTGTTAATGTATATACTAAGTTGTTTGCATGGCGAGACTAGACGAACCCCAAGCACATTTTTTTGTATATATGAATCTTAGTTTTGTATGAGAAAGACTAGGCTGAGATTTACAAAAGTTTTAAGAACATACTAAGATTATACTCAGGCTGAGAGTCGTTTTCAAAACGTCTTAATTTTGCTTATTTTCCGTGAGTATAGCATAAATATGAAAGGTAAAACAAATGTAAAACTGAAAACGTGTAAAAGGACCAACTCAAATACTTAGAGACATTTTACAATGTGTTTTTTTTATTACAACTTTAAGAACATGTTAACGTTTTCAGGCTCAAATCGCAAAGAAAAAAAAAAGAAATAGATAAATAACTGGAAAAAGAATGCTCAGCCCCAGCCTCAAAATTAGACTTTCTTATATAAAAGAAAGAGTGTGGATGGTTTGCTTTCTATTGCTGTTATGTTTTTCAAGTTTTTTCTTCTTTGGGACACTGTAGGAATGGCGAGTGGCATATACATGAAGAAAGGTGGGCCTCGGAGAATTTTAATCCAATTTTGAAAGCTCAGAACTGTTTGAGTTTAGTCTGCAATTCTCAGGCCGGGTTAGTGCGTTTCTGTCTCCTCGGAGTTCCCGAACTTTTTCCAGCGAGATTCGTGGCTTTTAAATCAGGGTATTGACGTCTGTAGTTATTCGTCACCCCTAATGCTGTCTCCAACGTTTTTTTGTTCATTGTACCTTTAAAACATAAAATATATAGTAGTATGTAAATACGTTATTATTATAAATTTAGGAGTGATTTAGCTGCTTCTTTAAAAGATATTTATTCTAGAAGGCTAAAAAATGACATATCCGGCAAAAAAGGCACAATATTTCTTTAAAATTTGATAGCGTTTAAGGTTATAGTCCTTTATGCGCTAAATTGTATTTTTACTTTTGTTTTCTTAAGGCGATTGACGTTGACGTAACTGTAACAGCTTACAACAATTTATGTAGTGTATTTTCTGGTCCAAATGTAGAACAACCGAATTCACATTTTTGCGAGGAATTAACTGTTCATTTCACATGCCTCACTGAGCGTACTAACGAGTTTTTATGTAAGACAATAATTTTGTGTTCTCGTTTTAGAGAGTACACTTTTCCGGAGAACAAAGATCGATCATTGTTGTTTTTAATTAACAATAAATGTAACTGAAAATGACCATATTCTGTGTATATTGAATTTTTATTCATTCAAAATATTGCCCCATATTAGGAAATCTAAAGGCCTGTTTACAAGGAGGTGGCGGACCCCAGGTAGGTGAGGTAACCCGCTTAGGTGAGGTAACCCACCTGTCCATATAATCTCTCATTTTAATTTGATCACGTTTACATGGTAGGTGGCATGGGTGACCCGTCACATGTTTCCTCACCTATCTGAGGTCCCCCACCTCCATGTAAACAGGCTCTTAAGACAGCCTTCGATTCCACGCCGTGGATTCGGGATTCTTTGTCGTCGGAACTTGGACGCCGGATTCCAATCGCTAGTAGGATTCCGGAATCCTTGAGCTCTATTCCGGATTCCAAAGCCAAGGATCTCGAATTCCAGAAGCAAAAATTAACAGCATTCCGGAATCCCCATTCCCTTACACGGGACGAAAAATATTTCTCCGTCTCTGATTGATGAGGCGGGGAAAGGTCGGAGGTGTACGTATCAAGATTCAAACCCGAGTCTTCCTGAGGCCTACAACCCTGGTCAAAACATCATGGGTCACTTTAGGAAATTATTAAGCGCCAAGACACCCTTTGCCATTTTAACTCATATCCTGCCTCTTAGGCTTAAGCTTAGGAATGTTGTTGTAAGAGCCCATTTCTGCTGTCCCCGTTTCCCCCAAGCAGTGTTGATTGTGATGAAACAAAAGTTATATGCCAAACGTCAACACTGCACTGGAGGGGGAGGGGGGGGGGGGTGGGGAGAAGGGAAAATACCTCATTTGGGCGAGCTATTGCGTTAGTGTCCCAAGAGTTTTGACCAAGGTTGTGAGTAAGAATGTTGATAATTAGAAACTGTGCAACTATGTAGCATGACTCTTGTCGTCTCTCCAGTAGCTAGCTCGTCTTAACATGTTTCTTGAACTATCTTATCCTGAGAATAAGAACTCCATTTCTAAGTATTTTATGGCGTCTGGAACAAACAGCCTTTCCCTGACAGGGAACTTCCAGAAAACAGACTGAAGTTAACTACAAAAGGCTGCCTTTGGGCAGTTTTTACTACAAAATCAGTAAAGAACTGCGGTACGTGGTTGAAACATCGCGATTAATAACCAACTGACTATCGTAAGATAAACGGTAAATAGTCTGATTAATCCCTAAGATACATTGCCATGGTAACTGCTAATGACAAAGCGACGCTTGTTTTTAGCCAAACATGTATTATATACATCCACCTCTACAAAAGTGCTGCTACAGCTTTGGTTTTCTTTTTTTCTCTGCCCTTTTAAATCTTTTAAAGTTAAAACCATCAAAAAAAGTGAAAACGGACACGAGCCACCTTACTGATTTTCATACTAAACGCGATAATTATAATACATTATTTTTCAATCAAAAGAACAATTTTCCCAAATCTTTTAAGAAAACCCATGCCATGCAAATTCTTTAAGCGGAACATAAACACATTTTCAATTGCCAAGTATTTAAGGTTGTAATAATTTCATTTTGGCCTTGCTGTTCGTTTAGCCTTTTTACGGCTTAGATTTTTAGCCGTCAGCCTTTTATATTTGCGTAGTAGTTTAAAAATCTTTAAGTTTGATTGTAATTAGTGTCAGTAATTTTCAATATTACTGATATGATCTAACTGACGACCTCCATGAAAACCAATTCGTGTGACGGGAGCTTATTTTTATTTCTACTATTATTATTATTATTTTTATTATTATCATTATCATTATTATTGCTATTGTTTTTGTCGCTGTTTTACACACATTTGTCGCTTGAAAATATCGCACACATGACAAAGTCGTTGATCCGGAGAATAGGGACCTTACGATCCGACAACGCCGACGTTCATGAAAACGTCGCTGAAAAATAGACCTCGCACCCTTTTAAACTTTTTCGCGATTATCCCAATTCTCCCCGTTACTTTAAAGAAGAGAATTTTGGTTGGAGCTGAAGAGAAGGGACCTCGCTAGAGTTCAGACAGAGATGGTAAAACATATCGCCTTGCCGTTCCCGTTCTCAAATAAACTTTAAATTCGGTCATTTCTCGTCGTAGTTGTGTAGGGACAGCAAAGAAATGTACAAAAAAGCGTGATGCACGTGCAGAGTTGTTGTTTTTCTCATTAAACCTCATGCTATTTTGACGTTCTCCTTGCTGTCGACGTAGTAGTTTCGTTACGTAAGGTCCCTGGTTACATTTACACCATCCTCGAAGACCCAAGGGCAGTCAGTCGGGTCGAGAGAAAAGGCGGGACGAAAGTTTTCAAATACGGCCAAGACTTTCGTCCTGCCTTTTCTCCCGACCCGACTGACTGCCCCTGGGGTCTCCGAGGATGCATTTTCACCAAATCAACGACAGACAATCAGCTCCTGCGATATATTAATGACCAAACGAAACGCTAAATTTGAATAGATTGTAGCGACACAATGACGACACAAAATTTAGCAGGTCCCTGAAGCTTCCCTCCAGGACATTAAATGTCTACATAATGTTATTACTATCAGTAACTTCGCAAGGTCAATCGCAGGGAATTTAATCAAAAGGCTGTGCACCAAAAATCAAATGTGAAACGTTGTATGTCGAATTAAAAATCGAATTGCTGTCCAAGGAAGCTCAGCGAAGTGTCGCCACAGGCTCTTAACAATAATCCATGAGCCTTTTTTAAGAGCAAGGCTTGGGCGGTATTTAAAATTGATAAAGCAAAGTTTGCACCTACTATTATGGCAGTTTTTCCGCTTTTACGGTTGACTTCTAATGTCTATTGTAGACCAAAGTCTACATCCTATAAAAGATAGCGTGTGTTCCGAACATTATGAGGCGTCGTTAAAAGAACTTTTCAGCTCGGGTAACGAAGCAAGCATGGAGAAGCCGTGGGTGAAAGGGAAACAAATTAAAGAGCTGCAAAAACGCAGTTATGGCGTATTTGGAATGGTTGTTTAATTTGAACTTACAGTCAAGCCAGGTCAAGCGTACCCCCCAAAATTCCATTAATGAATTTATTATTCGAAAGTTAAGTCTGTTGGCAGTAGTAGATTTCAGATTCAATCATCTCTACATTATTGCATGCGTAATGAGCCGTGAATTCACACGCGATTCAGTTACGAAATTTCTACCCGCTCAGTTTCCCTGAATTTGATGTAAATGTCTTCTAAGAATTTTAATTCATTCAAAGATTTTCAATCTGACCAAATAGAGACAAGTTCTCGTAAATTATTCACTGCTCATTACGCAAGCAAACGACTTTTGTCAAATAATCAATTCATTAATAGAATCTTAGAACCTGTTTTGACTGTAATCCGCTGTTCACGTGAACGCAAAATGTAATCATACCGTGATCACGCCGATCTATATAACTTTATACAGTCAAATTATTTTGAAGGAATTGTTTGCATCTTAATTGATGTTCTAGTCACCCGGGCCAGATCGTTCTACGTACTGCCTCACAGTCGTCCAGCGATATATTGCAAGCTTTGACCACAAAAATCTACGTTCAATGATCTTGCAAAAATTGAACCACCAACGCATGACACACCATTGTTACTGATTATTAAAATGAGGACAGTTTTCCGCTTTGCATGCAGATTTTTTGATTGCCCCGCGGCAACAAACAAAAAACTCATAAAAACAAATGTAGTCGTCAAGAGTATCCCTCACTTTTTTGTCCTCAACTATTCGGGGAACCAAAGTAACACTAAAGTAACGAGTTCTTTTGATAGTTTCTAAACTGCGTTTTTACTTGTTTCTTCTCTCTCTTGTTGCTGTTTGACCATTTGTTTAGACGCTGTATCATGTCAGTGTACTGTGAAGTTAATGGCTCATTACCTGGCCACTCTAACTGATGAACGTCTTTATTCTTATCACTTGAAGGCTAGTCAGGGTATCTGTTAGTGCCGGGAGAAATTACATGTTAATCAGTGTTCTTTTGTGTGTTGTAAATGGGGTTAAATAGCGTTGTAACCTTAGGGTGTTCACAATAGTGTTCACTCTTTCTTGGTCTTGCGAGATAGACAACTGTGCGCTGTTGACTTCGCTGGATCGCAAAGATGATGAAGATTTTAGCGGTGATTTTAATTTTCTGCGCTTTAACCAGCGCTAAACCTAAATTGACGAACTTCAGAACCGGGAATCAAGATCCTGTGGAGGAAATTGAAGGCTTATTGGAAGGTACTTAATGATAACCATATATCACTTGTTTGCTCTTAAAATTGGTGTACCACAATACTTAAAACATAAAATCCAGCATAAAATTTGCTCAATGGAATCGATTCTTTTTGAGAAGCTTAAATGAGTAAGTCAACGCATGGCATGGCATTGGCATGCCAGTTATTTGGTTTTAGTTGAATTCGTATCATTTTACGCTTGATTTATAATTTGCTACAAAGAAAAAAAGAATGAAGGCTTAAAGACAGATATTAGTAGCTGAAAAATCTTCAGACTGAAAATAACTAAAAGATGAGCTGAATATACGAGAAAATGACCCTTTATACCCGTTCGAGTTTTAATTTTATGCTCTAAACCGTAATCGATTATAGGGCGGCAATTGCAAAATCACTGTTATCGCGTAACGACTCGCATACTACAAATTTGCTCATTTTGAAAACAGAAAGTTGTAGTGTTGTTGTTTTTCTGTTGATACACTGATGAGTTAGCCTTGTAAGTTGCAATCACTTCCTCATGCAACTATTTAGTACTTGCTTCGAATCTCATTACATCATGAGTAGCAATGGAATATACCGCGGTGATAAACAAAACCAAGTTAACTTAAATTAACTAAGAAAACGGTCCAACCAAATGAGTCACAAAATGGAATTTAGACTGAGCTTTTATTAAAATAAAAAATTTTTGGTCCGTTTTGTGTTCTCTACTGAATTCTGGGGGTTTTAGTCCTCTCTTGAACTCGCTCGAACCCAAAGGGTTAAATTGATTGCTGATTCGTCTTTCACTATTAAATAACAACCAAGAGACTGTATTAAATAACCCAATAAAGTATATTTGATAACAAGATCAGTATGGTCTATAATAAGTTTCCTAACGTTCGCTGTCTTATCTGAGTAGCTTTGAACAAAAACGCAAAAAAGCGAATTCATTTATCAACTAGAAAATTTTCCGCTTTTCACACTTGAACAAACATACGTTCTTTCTGAAAATTGTTTCATTATTTGGCTGGTTCCACGAGTGTGCAAGACAAATCGAAGCGAATCCTGTCTTCTACCCGACCGTACTAAGGTGGGCCTGTCTTGCCCACTTTTATTTGTCTCTCAAGGAGAGATTTTGGTTTGGCCATACGATAAATCCTTTATTGGCCAAGCTTGTGCAGTCAGGATGGCTGAATATTGGACTCGTTCGTTTTTATATGCTTCACTTGAGTTCATAACATAGCAAAAAGCTTGGCCAATATCTAAGGATATTAACCTAACACGTGGTCAAGTGGGCGTAGTTCTCATCATCAGCCATGCATAAAACAGCGTAACTGACAAAGGACAAGCCTAAATTAAAATATATATGCCTGGATTTTTGAAAACCGGGTTAGCAAAAAAAATCAACTCGTTCTACCACTTGGCAATTTAAAACAATAAGGCATCATTCAAAGGGCGATTAAAAGCCTTTATCTGACGCAGGGCAGAAAGTTAGTGGTTACTAGAAGCATAGTTATTAGAGGAGACTGGTTATGAAAAGCGGCAAACATCAATGATAAAAACAACAGTGCTGCAGTTTATGTTGGAAGCACCCTGAAAGTGCACAATCCTTTGTTTTCTGTTGGCAAATTGTTACGAAATAAATTAATGCAACGTTTTTATTGGTCAATACAATCAAAATGATAGGAATTCTTTTGAACGTTGTACACTTTCAGGTCCACAAAAACATATAACAAAGGAGTCTGACGGGTTTCATAACCATTCCACTCAATTAACTATGCTAGAAGCAGTCAACGGGTCCAAAATAGAAATTCGCGAAATTCTGTCTACAGCCACTTCGCCACAAATCCCTAACCACAAAACGAACAAAAAAAGGCATAAGCAAACAACTCAGTAAAGAAGCTATTAGACAGGGGAAGTTAAGAGAAATTACAAAATGTTTACTAACCCGGTTTTCACAACTCCAGGTAGATATACCTTTGTCGCTTCCTGAGGGCAGAAGCCTCTTACAAGGAAAAAAAGGCCTCTGCTATCGGTGTAAGTCTAACCTGAGATCAGGCCCAACTTTAGCAGCTTCCATACATTCTCTTTAGTCTCCCACGCAGACATTCTTAGGGGTTCGTCAAGCTTTAGAGGCGTGGGAACGCGTGACGAACCTCTAAGAACGTTTGCGTCAGAGAGGCTACTAAGGGACTGTGCAATAATTATCAGGAGGGGGGGGGGCTGAAAAACTAGAGTTATCTAGCAAAAACTTAGACAGTACCCCCCCCCCCTCCAAAACAAAAAAAAATTAGTTCTGAACCCCCCCCCCCCCCCCCCCATCTCCCACCACACTGGTAAACTCAAAACTGGACTGAGCTGCCATCACAGATTCAATAATGACAAACGTTATTATGTAACATCTAGTATCGAGAAGGATGTTGATCGTTTGATTGAAGATTTAGACAAAGTATTTGCTAAGTACCGGGGTGCTTACCACATTGGCTCAAAATCTAAAATTTCTGAAGCCAGAAAGAGGAAAGGAGCAGAGAAAAAATCAAAGAACAGGAGATTGAACGCTTCAAATAACAGACGAAAAAGAACTTGCATTATGTTTAGATCCTTGGGAGGAGAGCCTGTTGAACTCTGTTATGAGCCACATATATATGGAATTCAGCAAATCGATCGATTCAGCATATATATGGAATTCAGCAAATCGATTCAGTCGATGAAGAAACATTACTTTTATTCACATCAAAAACCGACAAAGCTTGTCTACGAGATCTGTTTGATTCCCATTGTTTTATGGGGGAAGCTGAAAAACAAGTTCATGATTTTTGCTTTACATAGGATCAGCTCAATCAATTAGAAGACGAGTTAAAATTGATCAGTTGTGAATTTGCTTTTCATTTTGATGGAATATTTTCAATAATCGTTTAACAGCTGTTCGTGTTGATCTTTGTTACAGTCTATCATGATACCTGTGCATGTATTGAGAATCTTTTATTGCGTTTAATGTTATTTACATTTCGAATAAAACTTAAGGCTCCCCCTCCGTCAAATGAGTGATTTTACTTTGAGCCCCCCCTATCTTGGCAGCAATTTTATGTAATGCCCCCCCTCTAGTTTTTCAGCCCCCCCCCCCCCCTCCTGATAATTATTGCACAGTCCCTAACGTTTCCTCTTAGTTGGTCGCGTTTTCGTTTCGCCTTTCCCGCCAGAATTTTATTTACCAAGCGAAACGAAAATAGAGCCTGAAGTTAACTTAGTCTAAGTTAGATAATCATTTAATGCGTTTGACGAAGTTAGTCAGTTGATCTCAGTATTCATGTGGCTTTAGAGGCAGTGGAATTGGGAGAGGGGAGGGGAGGGGAGGGAGAGTAGTGAACAATGAACTTCAGTCATAGCAAAGACAAGAAATGTACTTTTTATTCACAGATGAAACAAAAATCACTAAGCCCCTCGGGTCGGATGCTACAGATGAATTGGAGAAAGTTGTCGATAACACTGCGACTTTTGGTGATGGGCTGAATGACCACAGTGGGGGAGGAGAGGGAGAGGAAGGATCTGGCGTGAGTCCAGCCGGCGCCGGCGCCGGTACCGGCGGACCACCAGCTCATGTAAAATTATTGATCTGGATAAAGAAAAGATGTTTTCATATTTGTGTTCGTCTCATTTCACGTCATCCATTTAACCAGTGCTTTCCTCATTGTGTACATCTACACGTCGTACACTTCTATTGTAAAGCCCATCCATGGAAGTGCTCCAAGAAAACACAAGCGGATGAGAAGCAAGAAGGCATTCCTTTTATCGAAAAGGAGTCCAACCAGGCTTGATACAGTCCTGGCGATTTATATGCATGGTAAGACGCATAGTTTCGCCACATCTCTTACTGTTTCCTAAGTCCCAACGCTGCTCGGCGTATAAAAAACATTCTTTTTTTATTTTGTATAAAATCACCCTGCTAAGCGGAGCCTTTTTTCGCTCTCTCGATTTTAGCGTACTCAAGAAAGACTCTGAATGAATCAAGTAAGATCTTTTTTGAGCATGCGCTGCATGTTGCTAGGATATTGTTTCGAACCCAGGCCTTATAGGCGTGCCCTTGGTACAGCGGGCTCGGTTATGACCATCGGTTTATCAATGAACGGATGTTCGTATTCGAAAAAAAAAAACAGATTGACGAGAGAAAACACGATTGACTAGTCCAGAAGTTCTGGCTGCGGTGGCTTCTAAAGCTTGACGCGATTCATGCAGAACCTTCTTTTCTCCTCCTCATTCACAAACTCTGCTCGCGGGGCAGCCTCGTACCCTGGCCAGTTCGCGCTATTCGAGTTACCAGAGGAGGCTTGGAACTAAGTGCGATAGCGAATTTTCCCGACAAGCTTGACAGATGACGTCACATCCAAAATCGCCTAGGACGACTGGGAACGAGGCTGCTCGCGTGGTGGTATAAATTAAAAGCTACCGGAAATATGTTAACCGATCTTAACCATAAAATATCGTCTCGCATCCCCCCAGTACAGATTGTCAGGCAAAGT
Organism: Porites lutea; assembly: GCF_958299795.1. Taxonomy (NCBI): domain Eukaryota; kingdom Metazoa; phylum Cnidaria; class Anthozoa; order Scleractinia; family Poritidae; genus Porites; species Porites lutea. The sequence continues at coordinate 27,157,000 of NC_133201.1, read as the reverse complement.
TTACTTTCTTTTTCGTTGTTCTACATACATACTCTGGGTCCGTTAGAAATAATTTTTACAATGAAGTCAAGACTCTGATTCCCAAATATTACCCAGTTACCTGTAATCAAACGTTTTGTTCAGTGAACTGATGAACTCGTCTAATTGCTTATCCCTATACAATTCATGAAATATATTTCAGCTTGCTTTGTCATTGATCTACGCGACAAACTATTTACCAAAGTAACTCAGTTGTCCTTTGGTGTAATTTTAGTTCTTCTTCTTATATAGCTCCAGGGGGAGGGGGGCGAAAAAAAATTTTTCTCGCTTCCTCCCAAACCAACCCCGCTCCCTAAGTAGTTTTGCCACTCATCCAAGGTGGCCACCCGCAACGCAAAGCGCTCGATCTCGACAATCTTGCGGGAAAATAGGGGACTGAGAACAGTCTAAACGCCTTCTTTTAACGCAAGGCTACTAAGGAGCGCGAGTAGCAACATTATAAGTACTCATTTTTTTCTGACTGCCACTTTATCTGTTTTTCCCTTGCAGACTGGTTAATGTCAAGACTTTACAGCGATGTCAATGAGTTGTTAAAAATCATTAATTTTTTATTTCATTAGAGTGTAATTTTTATTACAATATGTTTTAACATTTTTACTCAGTAAACAAGTAAAGACATCCTTTGTATTTTTATTCAGAATTAAATTTTATCGCATGATATTCTAATCTATAACTCTGAGGGAGGTCGAACACATCCTGAACCCTACACACAGACTGAATTTTAAATTTTAAAGTATTACAGATAAAAAGCCAGAAAGACCAAAGTTTTACACGAATTCAGGGAGCATTAAGCTCGGTTTACAACATTGACTTCTTTTTTCATCGCTACAGTTAACACGTACAGGCGTAATTTTATAGTGATGCATGGGAGTTTGCAAATATAAAAGCTTATAAAGGCCAGGGGAGTCGCGAGAATTCACGCGAGTTCCGCACAGAGACGCGAGCGTACAGCCGCTCGCTCGCGCGTTCTCTCACGGCTCAAGAGCTTGCTCGCAGGCGACATCATTGAATGTGCTTTATCATGCCACTCGCGTGTGATCTAGACTGCACGAGCGGTCGTCCTTCATATTCCCTGACAGCCACGCGCGGCGAACGAAAAGGTAAAATTATGCAAATTTTTGGTTTGTTAGGCTTCCACCCTGGTTTTAGCCGCCCATCACGCGCGCTCTCGGTCAATTGTGCTCACAACCTACGTGTGACCCGAATGGAGAGCTTACATGTTGCCTTTTTCGGTTTTTAAAATTGCAAAATACCCAAATTACCCAGCCACTCAAACAACAGCCTTTGTAGCCGATGGCTCTACCACTTGCATGACAAAAGTAGGTTCGACTTAATTGCAAAATCAGTATACGTAAGAAACAATGAACTGTTTTTTTGGCGGCGAAATCGTAAATGCAGTTGAACCCCTGAAGGGAAACGAAAAACAGTTCGAGTTGACGGGGAATTCGAGTTATCGGGGCAAATTCCAGAAAACTCGAAAGTGAATGGGAAATTTAGTTCCAGCTAGCGAGGAATTCGACTCCGAGTTATCGAGGTTCTACTGTATCACTAGGCTTTCAGCCTTAACAATAAATATCAATTGGCTTTTTAAGGAGTTTGAAAATAGGGGAACAAATATCATTGAAATTGGTCATGATTTTTATGACATTTGGTGGCTCCTAAAAGAGCCGTTTTGACTTAGCGGTAAACCCACAAAGTGAGTTTACTTGCTGCTGGTGTACTTGGTCACAGCCTTGGTTCCTTCACTGACAGCGTGTTTGGCCAGTTCACCGGGCAGAAGCAGCCTGATGGCAGTCTGGATCTCGCGAGAACTGATGGTTGATTTCTTGTTGTAGTGGGCAAGGCGGGAAGCTTCGGTGGCTATGCGCTCGAAGATGTCGTTAACAAACGAGTTCATGATGCCCATGGCTTTGCTGGAGATACCAGTGTCAGGGTGAACTTGTTTCAACACCTTGTAGATGTAGATGGCATAGCTTTCCTTTCTCTTTCCCCTCCTCTTCTTCTTTCCATCAGATGGAGCCTTTGCCTTTCCAGCTCTCTTCTCGCCTTTCTTTCCTGCAACTTTGGGTGCCATGTCTGTCGATCAGAATGGAAGTGAATGCCCCAGGTTAACACAGATTGTATTTATAACAAAATCACTAGGGGATCAATTAACATACGGATCGAAATCCTTAAGTTTTAATTGGTTATTCTATTTTAATGTCAATATGCTCTCCGCATACATCATCATATTTCAATAAACACTGAAAACTTTTAAAGCGTGATTGGTGCGTTTCGATCCTATTCAAAATTTGCCGCGCGTATAAACTCTAAAGTTTTTAGCTTAGGTTTATTCATTCGTGCATATTCGAGCTCAACTGTTGATTTGAAAATATGTCTGGTCGCGGTAAAGGAAAGGCAAAGGGCACAAAGTCCAAAAGCCGATCATCCCGAGCAGGGCTTCAGTTCCCTGTTGGACGTATCCACCGTCTTCTTCGCAAAGGCAACTATGCTGAGCGTGTTGGCGCTGGTGCCCCGGTCTACTTGGCTGCAGTGCTCGAGTATTTGAGCGCTGAAATCCTCGAGTTGGCGGGTAACGCTGCCCGTGACAACAAGAAGACTAGAATCATTCCCCGTCACCTTCAGCTTGCTGTCCGCAACGACGAAGAGTTGAACAAACTGCTCGCCGGCGTCACCATCGCGCAAGGAGGTGTTCTTCCCAACATCCAGGCTGTTCTCCTGCCCAAGAAGACTGAGAAGAAAGCAAAAGCTTAAACAGTGCTTTCCTGATTTCTAAAACAAACGGCTCTTTTAGGAGCCACCACATATTATAAAAGTCTTAACCATATATATGAACTTAGTAGATACTCCCTTCTTCGAATGAGTCGATGAAGCCAGCAAAAAATCCCTTGTGCACTGATCTTTCTTTCTTTTCAGTAAAAATTGCGTAAATAAAAATTTGAAAGCTATGCTCGGTTTATTGCTGAGTTTTTTAGTATTGGTCATCAATTCCTTGCAGTTACGGGTATACATAAATTTTAAAAAGGGTACGTAGAAAGTGGTGACTTCACAACGTGTAGTAATCGGGCGAACTGTAATGACTCCAGTCAACCTTTACGATCGTACCGAATGCAAATCAGTTCCGTTACCGACGCGCGCAATTTATGTTGAATTGTAACGGCGTCCTTTACGAAGTTGATTGCCGTTAGGCACAAACTGACGATCCTTAGGAATAAATAACGATTATCTTTTAAATTTACTCATATTCCATTACTAACGTGCGGTTCATTGGTTATGACTGGTAAAGATTTGGTGGCTCCTAAAAGAGCCGTTTGTTTCAGAGTGTAGCGCAATGATCTAGCAGCTATTCTTACGTTTAAAAGGGCCATGGGTATGCATAAATTTTAAAAAAGGCGGGTCGAGGCCACATATTTAAAAAGAGTAGAAATTACGCGAACTATAAGATCAGTGAAAGATGACTAGGCTAAAGTAAGTTCGAATACTGGTTGATGACAATGTTGGTTTTCACTCTAATACTGAGTTCCGCTGAAGTCAACTGTGACGATCTTAACAAATGCAAATCAGTTGTTACCGACGCGCGCAATTTTTAAAATTATAACAGCGTGCAGTTGATTGCGTTTTAGGCAAGAAGTAACTATCCTTAGAAACTCGACAGCAAAATTACATAAGGATGAAAGCGATTAGTTCTGAAAGTTACTTATATTCCAAAATTTAACGTAAATTCTGTTACTACTGTACCACTTTCTTCAGTGCCCCAACTAACGAGGTTGATATTATCACAGGTGGCCCAAGCGTAATATGAGAGAGTTTGTATGGGAAAAATAGAGTTTGAAACTTAGATGAAATAAATGAAGTAAAAGCGATAGAAGTTCTCAATAAAGTGTAAATATTGTTACCTGGAGTCGTTGTCTTTGCTTTTACGAAGTTTCAGCGCGATTTGAGTACTTTTACATCATCTGACCTGACAGTGTAATAATAAGAGACTCTTATTATTACACTGTCAGGTCAGATGATGTAAAAGTACTCAAATCGCGCTGAAACTTCGTAAAAGCAAAGACAACGACTCCAGGTAACAATATTTACACTTTATTGAGAACTTTTATCGCTTTTACTTCATTTATTTCATCTAAGTTTCAAACTCTATTTTTCCCATACAAACTCTCTCATATTACCCTTGGGCCACCTGTGATATTATGACAAGGAAAACACTTTATTGGTTATGACTTTTAGAGATTTGGTGGCTCCTAAAAGAGCCGTTTGTTTGAGTGTGTAGCGCAAAGATCTAGCCGCCAAATCCGTACAGAGTACGTCCTTGGCGTTTGAGAGCGTACACCACATCCATAGCGGTGACAGTCTTGCGTTTGGCGTGCTCGGTGTAGGTAACAGCATCACGGATCACATTCTCAAGGAAAACTTTGAGAACGCCACGAGTCTCTTCGTAGATCAGGCCAGAGATTCGCTTGACACCGCCACGGCGAGCAAGACGACGGATAGCAGGCTTGGTGATGCCTTGGATGTTGTCACGAAGAATCTTTCGGTGACGCTTGGCGCCTCCTTTTCCTAGACCTTTGCCTCCTTTGCCGCGACCAGACATATTGAAACTTTTCTCGGACAAGAAATAATAACTCAAAGCACGAGTTTCCGTCTTTATATACCAGAAAGAATGACCTCACGGAAAACACGCTATAAAGGAAATAATTTCTTGTTCTTGATTGGTTAGAACAGACAAAAGAGTCAAAGGGTCAAGCTAATTATTACCATACTATTGCCTCACTAGACAAGCGCGAACATGTTAAAGGAGCCAAAAATCACCATTATCGCTAAAACTCTTGCGATGTAACGCTTAGGCTGATTTTATGATGATAGTTTCTTACAATTAACAACGACAACTTACGAATAATTGTTTTCTATAAATCAAAAGAACCTTATGTGACTTATAGGATCGCAATGCAAGCCTAAATCATAGCAATATTTTACGAGCAGTCTTGGTTATCCAATGAAATGGCATAGTTTACAACCAATCAGGAAAAAGCGCGCTTAGTATAAAGTATCGTGGAAGGAATATTGCATACATCATTCGTTGACTTTTGAGTTAGCAGAAATGGCACGCACAAAGCAAACTGCCCGTAAATCGACTGGTGGAAAAGCTCCACGAAAACAGCTCGCCACAAAGGCAGCTCGTAAGAGCGCGCCTGCCACTGGAGGAGTCAAGAAACCTCATCGTTACAGGCCTGGTACAGTGGCTCTTCGTGAAATCCGTCGTTACCAGAAATCAACCGAGCTGCTAATCCGCAAGCTGCCCTTCCAGCGTCTTGTGCGAGAAATCGCTCAAGATTTCAAGACCGATCTGCGTTTCCAGAGCTCTGCTGTGATGGCTCTTCAAGAAGCAAGCGAGGCTTACCTCGTTGGTCTGTTTGAAGACACCAACTTGTGCGCCATCCACGCCAAGCGCGTCACCATCATGCCCAAAGACATTCAGTTGGCCCGCCGAATCAGAGGAGAGCGTGCATAATTGCATTGCAATTGCTTCTCGTTCAAAACAAACGGCTCTTTTAGGAGCCACCAAATCAATAAAAGCAATAACCAAAGAAAATTCACTAACACATCTCGAAAGAAAGAAAACTCCTTCTTTATAATATCATTAGAACCCTGAAGTCTTGTGTTCCCATTTTTCATAACTTTATCGGGTGTTGTGTTTCTTCAGTTTTTTATTGGACTATGCATGGATCGAGGAAAATCGAAAGAGGAATTAAATTTTTGCTCAGGGATAGTAGAGCGAGCGCGCGTGAAAATCACCCCACGCGAGAAAAGGTGACACGCGTGTCGCCTTTTCTCGCGTGGGGTGATTTTCACGCGCGCTCGCGTTTCGCTCGCTCTTCTATCGCCGAGCAAAAATGGGGCACTACTCGTGGTCTACGAGCTGCAAAGACGCTATATACACTTAGCGTAAAGAGGAAATCATCCATGATTGTTTATGAGGGTTCTCGTACTGGCCGTACGCGTCTCGAAAACTCTTGAATTTCAGAGTTTTTTTCAACGCGTTCAAAGTGCTTGAAATTCTTCTTCATTCATTTTGGTCCTGGAAAGTCCTTGACTTTTGATCGAGGAACCTTTTTTCATACCTCCAAAACACTTTGGCAAATGCCAGTTTGAAGGCAACAGAATAAAATCGGCTTTGAGGAAATGAAGGTGTGCAGGACTCACAAACGAATTTTCATAAAAATCGCTGCCCTTATTTGGAAGCGGTGTGTGACTGATAGATTAGGTCCTTGAAATTCTTAAACCGGTGATGTGAAAAGTCCTTGATTTTTATGGGAGAAGTGTACCAGCCCTGTCCTTCATTTTTGAGCTTTTATTTGTCCACAACTTTACCCCATAGCTTGTTACCGAAAATAAAACAAATTCTTTGGCAGAGAAACTTGCTTGGCCCATAACAGCCACAAAAGACAGTTGGTTACAGCTAACAGGATGGTATGCCTGTGCAATAGGCATCCCAGCTCATTCCCGCGCAGTGCGAGCGTGAAATCTTGTCTTATGGGTTCTTATGTACTCAGTGATCATAAAATGGAACGAATACTTGATGTGTTATACCAACATCGTGACAAATGTCTCCTTAAAAGGTACGTATTCGTTTGGCTTAGAAGAGACGAAAAAGCTCAAAGAACTCCCTGGAATCGGCACTTGCCTTGGTGTTTGACAATTGACTGCAGTGTGGCGTGCAGCGAAAACTATGTTCCCCATGTCCTAGCCAAGACAGTTTCCTGAACGTTTTCATTAATGTAAGCTTACTTTTTTATGGTACTGAATTAATATTTCCGGTATTTTTACCAGTAAATTAAATTATTATTTCATGACTTAACCTACGTTTGGGCGATGAACAACAAACATGGTTGTCAAAGTTCGGGAAATGATCAAGGAAAGGTCATAGTTCCAAAAATCAGGGAAATTCACCCCCAGTTGGGGAAAATTTAAGTCTTTGTCAGGGGAAGGTGAAATTTTAACAGTACATATCTATTCTTTCCCCTCTACCGTTAAGCTTTTTGTTTTGTAACATATAAACTACTTTTGACAATTCATCCGGACCTTCAGATAAGGAGGGGGTCCGGTAATCCAGACCCTGAGATAAGTGGGGAGGGGAAGTCTTAAAAAATTTTTTTTCGTCCCTTCGGGCCTCAGTTTGGTCCAAAAATAGGGGGGGGGGGGGGGGGGTAGGCCCCTCCCCTGGATCTGCCACTGATGTGGTAGACGGATTGTTCATTAAATTGAACAACAAGCTGATATTGGGTTTTCAAGAAAATCCATCCTTTTTGCACATTAAGTTAGGAACTATTAATGTACACTGGATGTAACTTGAAATAGGTTGAGACAGGATGGCTGTGAGTGAAGGACCATTATCAGGGCTAATTTATGAAATTGGTGAATTATTCAGTTGGTCATTCAGGAAGTGTTATATTTCTCAGCAAAAATACAGGGAATTTCAAATTACTTACAGAGCTAAAAATCTCTAAAATATAAAGGGTTCCAAAATCCTAATACACTATTTCAAAACCATACTAGTGCTATATTCCAATACTAATTTAATTTCTATCTTGTTACATAGTAATGCAAGCATTGCTATTTTTTCAATTTTTTTTGCAGTAAAATACAGAAGTTAGTCCTGAAGTTAATGGAAAAGACATTGACCTATTTTTAAAAAAGATCAGAGGATCTTAAGAAAAAATGCAAAGCTTCCTCATATTTGCTGCTCTTGTTGCAGGGAACCATCACACACCCACCCGATAGAAACTCGGAGCATGAGAGAGTGACCGAGTAAGTGATGGGGCACATTTATTGTGATAGACAAAATGGGGGTTGACGTCCTTGAGCTGTGTCAGTTGGGTTGGGAGAAGAAACTGAGGTATGATGAATGCCAACTGTCTTGCCCCTGGGTCTCAGACGATAGGGGTTGGCAGTGAGTGCAGTTTATGTTTTTTTCATGCGGGCAACAGAGATTTCTGATCAACCATTGAACCCTGGTAGTGTTCAAACAAGCTAGTGATTTTCAAAGTTTGAATAAAATTTATTAATGTAACATGTATCTCAAGAATGATAAGGATTATATTATGAAAAATTCCTTTTAACCCTTTAAACCCTAATATCAATAATTTTTATATTCAAATTCTCATTTATCGTCCTTATATACGTTCTCGATAGAAGAAGTGGGGAGAAATTGTTGAAGTGTCAACTAGATTTTTCATCTTTGCTTATGTCCCTTCTCTTGACTGCACTCTGTTTTATAAAGCATTGATATTCCGAGGAGTAATTTCATTCTGATCACTCTTAGGGCTAAAGGTTAAGACTATTTCCTTGTATTGAGACTGTATGATTACTATAAGCTGCAAGAGGAAGAAAAAAGGTTTCAGGGAGTTCATAAGCAAAAAGCCAATTCTAGTTGGAGAGCCTTTTTCATAAAACATTAAAATACCTCCCTGGAGCACCACCACCTATTACATAATTTCCCTAAGTATACTGAATTAAAGGAGCCATGTGATGGTTTTTTGCGTTATTGTGTCAAAATTAAAGCCTGTAAACTGATTGGAATAATTGAAAGTCCAAAAATGTTGAATAGAAGTAATTTGTTGAAACGTATATGACTACTGTAAAAAATTCTATCATTATCTTGCAGTTCTCAAAACCGAAGAGAATGAAGAGCTTTTGAGAGTGCTGTTGTGTTTCTACCAGACATGAACGAAAATATACAGACCACTTTACTTTTGCATGGGATATCACTGTAAGCCAGGCAATAATAATATTGTATTCTTACACATTTGTATTATGAAGTGAGGACCCTCATATTAAGTTCTTCAATCCTGATCAGGTGCAGATCCACACCAGTTTCCACCATTTTATGGAAATCGGTAAGATTTGTCACAATAAAAATATTTTTAGTAACAATAATAATGATAACAATAAACTTTCCAAGTTGAAATTGAGGAATGAAATAATTCGCCGATTTGCAAGGCTTCATTATATTTGAGAAGAATGGAACTGGCCAATATCGTGTCTGAATGACTCAAAAACCCAGGAAAGGGATAGCATGCCCTCGGACCCCCATCCCCTGGGGATTTTGGGCGTTTTGATCTTTGCCTCCATTCAATCATGATCGATCCTGTTAATCTCGTACCCAGATTCTTACACTGAGGAGATCTGAGTACAATCAGGTATGAGATTACTTTCGTGTCACTGAACTTGAAATCCGAGGGAGACCCAACAGGGTGGGGATTAATACTGTCAGGGGAGGTCTTGGTAAAAATTGTACTTTGATCTATACTATGATCATTTACATCTTCACAAGCAATTTTACAGGAAACCACCTTGCATTATTTGCACATCGTCATTAAGGAACTGGGCCCGGTTCTGAAAAGGCCAATTAGCATTAGTCCAGGATTAAAATTTTGTTCCACTTTTTGTATTTACCTTCCTATGCATTGCTTAGAATAACACTTCATGTTATCATTTCTTTTTTCGAAGTAAAGGCACAACAGTGTTTTGTATTTCAAGTTGCATGTTCTTAGACAAGAAAATGTTGCTTAAGATTTGGCTTAATCCTGGGTTATACTCAACTATCTTTCGAGGAACCGGGGCCCTGGATACATAAACTGAAGATCAAAATTTACATTTTTTTCTTTGTTTGTTTGTCTTTTTAAGGGTTTATTTTCCATCTTAGGAGGAAACATTTCCTTTAATAATTTCTCTCACTTTAATTCAGCATGCTATGAAATGCTGACTGTATTTTTAAGTGAAAGAGAATCAACTAGGAGATTCTCTATTTTCAGTTTAATGGGGATGGTGAATCCTTGATACTATAGATAAAGAGAAGAGTTAGAATGTTTATGTTTATTGAACTATCAATGTAAAGCTGGGGGAGGGGAGGGGTGACTGGAGTGGCAGGGCATGGGGTGGGAATTTTTAATGATCCTTTTCTCCCAGGAGAGGGGATATTTAAATCTTTCTTTGCCTGACATGCACTGGGATCAATTGAACGTTTTAAGATATTGCAGGATCAAAGTTACTAGAAGCTCTACTTTCAAAAACAAAAAGTCCATCAGATTGAAGATGTGCATGAGATGTTTAATTTTCAAGAGGCCTTTAACCCTAGATGATAAAATCTTATGATTTTGGATTTTGAATTTTCATGACCTTGTTTTAAATCATTTGGAAGGAAGTGCTCCTGGTCAGTAATCAAGACTTTTAAAAATAAATTTCATTTGGTGCTGTTCACAAAAGAACCTACAGGGCCACTAGTGGATATTCTATAATTTAAATTGAGCTCAGTATAAGGTTAAGGTTTTGACATGACTTCAATGCTGTGTGGGACTAAAATGTTTTGATACTGTTGTCGCATTTCAGTAAAAGATGTCAGTTATCGTTTTTACTAGAACCATAACATAGGTAAAACTTAAGTCAGAGGCAACCATGTGCAGCCCGGGGAGGGGAAATTTTTGTGCATGTGACTGGAATGATTTGCCCGTAGGAAGGGGATTTGACAGAAAATTTTTGAAAAAATGTCAAATCCCTATGCACCCCATGCCCTACCTCCCCCCCCTCTCCACCCGCTTTACATTGATAGGTGTATTATAACAAGACAACTGTCATTTTGAGTTACCATGCAGTGTTCAATCTAGAAATTATGGAAAGTGGGTCAAATGTCCCTCGTGACATTTTAAATTGGGTCATTTCAAAAATGGTCTGGGTCAAATTATTATGATAATAATAAACTTCGAAAAACTGGCAATATCCCTATTATGCTATACACTACCAGTATATTTTTACAACTTTTTAGCATTTTAAGTCAGTTTCAACGTTTTCGAATTTTTTATCCCTGTTATAGTTTTTATGCTTTTCACAGTTTTGATTTGCTTATTGCAGTAACTGGAAACAGTCAAATAATTGTAAAGCCGAAAAAGACCAATTATGAATAAAAGGAAACCAAAAAATGCCTGTTTGACCAATTTTACACTTCATACTTTCTAATCAGCTTTAACTAACACAAGTTCCAAGCTTTTCCTTAGTTAGCCAGTAAAGATTCTTCTGTCCTTTTTCTTCCTCCAATGCTGCAAGGCCGCGTTAAAGTGGCATGGCTGGGTCTCGGGGCCCAAGAAACAAATTTGACCACCAGTATAGTAAGGTGTTCCTTAAAAAAAAAAGGTGTTCCCAGAACAACAACAACAACAAAAAAAGGTTTACAACGTCACCTGTAAACAACGGATTAAAAATAATTCTATTTTGAGAAACCCGAACCTGGGCTGGCCGTGAGTTAGTGTATGGGTGCGTAAGTGCGATGTGTGCCTTTTGTTTTCAGTGTGTCATATATATTGGGCTGCCTGTAGAACGCTTTTGTCTCATGTTTGTTTCCTTTCGAAAGCTCTGAATACAGTCACACTGCATGCTGCAGTAGTATAAATACTTGCATTGGTTATTGCTTTTTCTTATGTGGTGGCTCCTAAAAGAGCCGTTGTTTGTAAAGAAGTGTCGCACTTTACTTCTTAGCGGGTTTTTTGGCGGCAGTTTTCTTGGCGGGCTTTTTGGCTGCAGGCTTCTTTGTCTTTTTTCCTGTAGCTTTCTTGGCAGCTGGTTTCTTTGCTGCAGTCTTTTTCGGTGACGATTTCTTACTGGGCTTTTTAACTGCTGCTTTCTTGGCTGGCTTCTTCTTAGCCGCTGGTTTCTTCGCCGCTGGCTTTTTAGCCGCTGGTTTCTTTGCTACCTTCTTGGCGGCGGGCTTCTTTGGCTTCTTCGCCGGTTTCTTCGGAGCCTTCTTTTCCTCCTTGGGCACCTTGAAGGAGCCAGAAGCGCCAACTCCTTTGGTGTGTACTAACTTTCCACCAGCAACTCCTCTCTTGAGAGCCGTCTTCAAGTGTGGGCCGACTTCACCAACCTTGTAGTTGGCTTTGATGTACTTCTCGATGGCTTGGCGCGAAGATCCGCCTCGCTCTTTCAGAGCTACAATAGCAGCCTTGATCATCTCACTGTATGGTGGATGATCAGCTGGCTTTTTAGGCTTAGATGGCTTCTTCTTAGCCGGTGACTTTGTTTGAGCAACTTCAGACATGATGGACTTCGAACGATACCTTCGGATACGAAAGCACTGATTGAACACCCGAATACTGCGAAGTGATGTAAATGAGTAGTATGCGGACCACTGAGGAGACAATGATCGAACATGGCGCACGATTCTTCTGTGCTAGTTTTCTGTGGATTTTGTCAAATAAAGTGTTGTAACATAGAAATAAATTACTTCTAGAATTAAAAGATTGAAAGCTAAGCCTTGAACATAAGCGATTACCACAAATATGTTCGAGTTAAGGTACGTGTAGGAAACGATATCTAACCTTTTATCCTTTCGCTCCGGTGAATCTTGAAATAATTTTATCTTTAATGTCGTATAATTGTTCCGCCTGCGATTTTCTTTTTGTGTAGAAATATTTGGAAGATAGGAAAACTTCTACACTTTAAACCTCTCCCTGTAGTTTTTACAGTCTCTCTCATTTAACTTGGTTTAAATTCTCTTTTGTCAACACAACAAAGACAATACGTCGTTTGCCACCATGCAGTGAGAGCGAGAAGCTTGGCCGGTCACTCTATTTTGCAGTACGTCGAATGGCCGCCGAGCGCCGAATGACTCAGAAGTTTAGCCATTAGGGTTAGAAAACTGAGTGAATCAGGTTCATTTAAGGTCACTATACTGGGCAAACTAACCTGAAACTTGATTCATGAGTCTCCTAACCCTATAAGCAGGGGCACCCAACGCAAATTTAAATAATATCTGTTCGGAAGGCGATTTGAGATCTAGAATTTTCGAAACATTTGTTGTAAAATTTCTTGCTTGCCTGCCTCACCTAGGATTTTCGAACATCGAAAAAGTGGTATAATTGCCCATTTTTTAAGGATTTTTACCCTAAAAAGGTCACCTAAAATTTTCGGGAGCCCTTTTTCTGGCTGAAATTTTGGAAAAGGTAAGTTTTGATCCCAACAATTTCCGGATCACTAGACTTTCAGGTAGGAAATCCGAACAGATAAAAACTTTTTAGGGGATAAAAATATGCCTATATCTACCGTTTAAATACTAAAATACGTTCAACAATGCTATGTTTAATTGGTTTTGAACTATATTCTCGTTGGGTGCCCCTGTATAAGCATCATGCAGTGAGAGCGAGAAGCTTGGCCGGTCACTCTATTTTGCAGTACGTCGAATGGCCACCGTGCGCCGAATGACTCAAAAGTTTAGCCATTAGGGTTAGAAAACTGAGTGAATCAGGTTCCATTTAGGGTCATTATACTGGGCAAACTAACCTGAAACTTGGTTCATGAGTTTCCTAACCCTATAAGCATGACGACTAAACTTCATGGTTGCTCGGCCCTCAGTGGCGGCCGTTTGTCGTTGTGCATATTCAGTACTCCTGCCTGGGTCTTCTTTCTCATCGAAAACCAGTGAATTTCGTTTAGGTCTAGCGATTTTAACTTTTTGCTAGATATTAGCTGGGTGATTTAATAAGAATATTTCGGGTGAATTTTCCTGTTAAGCCGAGTACGTGAAATTATTTACACATCGACTGAATACACCTGAGTCGAAACGACCTGTAACCATTTCAAATCACTATTGTGTAAAATATGCGTTTGTTTTATCGCTAACTTGCCTTTTACGGCTAGATATAGCGAACCAGATTAAGAATTTTAGGTTAGATAAAGAATAGTAGATTTTCGTGCAACTATTTGGTGTTTTTGAAAGCCTTTAGCTGAACCTTGATAGGCAGCCCGTGGTCGTATATCATTACATTAAATGCTAATAATATTACATGCTAATATTTTTACATTTTAAAAATACAAATTTTGTATTCTTAAAATGTAAAAATATTGGCATGTGTTCTTACGGTCTTTTCTGATGATAGATTCTCATAGTAGTACTGAGTAGTTCTAGAAAAATTTACTTTTCTACTGATTCACTTAATGAAAGGAGCGATCAAGTACAAAAATGAAATAAAAATTTTTCATTGAACGTGTATTAGTCTTGCCAATGTTGGTGTTCGCTGCAGAGAATAATCAGACAACTTTAAAGCGTTCTTACATATTTCATTAACAAATTTAGTGGGCGAAAATACATCAAGCGATCACTTACTACAGAAACCATCACGTTTGGTTTAGTGATGATTTTAAATGGAGATTTTCTTCCCTTTTTGTTAATCTCAGTAAGGTTATTTTTTTAAGTTTCCTACTTAGAATTGTGAAGACAAAGGGTGCTTTACTCCCCTTGGAAAAAACAGTTGAAACTGACAAATCGGGCTAGTAGACAGTAAGTCATGGTTGTTGGTCATTGCTTTTATTGATTTGGTGGCTCCTAAAAGAGCCGTTTGTTTTGAACTAGAAGCAATGCACTTATGCACGCTCTCCGCGGATTCGGCGGGCCAACTGAATGTCCTTGGGCATGATGGTGACGCGCTTGGCGTGGATGGCGCACAAGTTGGTGTCTTCAAACAGGCCAACAAGGTAAGCCTCGCTTGCTTCTTGAAGAGCCATTACAGCAGAGCTCTGGAAACGCAGATCGGTCTTGAAGTCTTGAGCGATCTCTCGCACAAGACGCTGGAATGGCAGCTTGCGGATTAGCAGCTCTGTGGATTTCTGGTAACGACGGATTTCACGAAGAGCCACTGTACCAGGCCTGTAACGATGAGGTTTTTTGACTCCTCCAGTGGCAGGTGCGCTCTTACGAGCTGCCTTTGTGGCGAGCTGTTTTCGTGGAGCTTTTCCACCAGTCGATTTACGGGCAGTTTGCTTTGTACGTGCCATTTCTGCTAACTCAAAAGTCAACGAATAATGTATGCAATATTCCTTCCACGATACTTTATACTTAGCGCGCTTTTTGCTGATTGGTTATAAACTATGCGATTTCATTGGATAACCAAGACTGCTCGTAAAATATTGCTATGATCTAGGCTTGCATTGCGATCCTATAAGTCACATAAGGTTCTTTTGATTTATAGAAAACAATTATTCCTAAGTTGTCGTTGTTAATTGTTAGAAACTATCATCATAAAATCAGTGTGAGAGTTATATCGCACGAGTTTTAGTGATGATGGTGATTTTTGCCTCCTTCAACATGTTCGCACTTGTCTAGTGAGGCAATAGTATGGTAATAATTAATTTGACCCTTGACTTTTTTGTCTGTTCTAACCAATCAAGAACAAGAAATTATTTCTTCAATAGCTTGTTTTCCGTGAGGTCATTCTTCGTGGTATAAAAAGACGGGAACTCGTGTTTTGACTTATTATTTCTTATCCGAGAAAGAGTTTCAACATGTCTGGTCGAGGTAAAGGAGGCAAAGGTCTAGGAAAAGGAGGCGCCAAGCGTCACCGAAAGATTCTTCGTGACAACATCCAAGGCATCACCAAGCCAGCTATCCGTCGTCTTGCTCGCCGTGGCGGTGTCAAGCGAATCTCTGGCCTGATCTACGAAGAGACTCGTGGTGTTCTCAAAGTTTTCCTTGAGAATGTGATCCGTGACGCTGTGACCTACACCGAGCACGCCAAACGCAAGACTGTGACAGCCATGGATGTGGTGTACGCTCTCAAACGTCAAGGACGTACTCTGTACGGATTTGGCGGCTAGATCTTTGCGCTACACACTCAAACAAACGGCTCTTTTAGGAGCCACCAAATCTCTAGAAGTCATAACCAATAAAGTGTTTTCTTTATCTTAATATAAACCTCTCGTTAGTTTGGGCAATGAAGAAAGTGTTACAGTAGTAAACGAAAGTACGTTAAATTTTGGAATATAAGTAACTTTCAGAAATATCGCTTTTATTCTTGTGTAATTTTGCTGTCGAGTTTCTAAGGATCATTACTTCTTGCGTAAGAGCAATCAAACTGCACGCCGTTATAATTTAAATTGCGCGCGTCGGTTACTGAACTGATTTGCATTCGTTACGATCGTAACGGTTGACTTCACCGAAACTCAGTATTAGTGTGATTAGTGAAAACAAGTGTCCTGCAACGGTAACCTTTTAAAAATGAGGCCTCGACCCGCCTTTTTTAAAATTTATGCATACCGGAAACTGCAAAGCAGTGATGGCCATTTTAAACATAAGAATTTAGTAAAAAGAATGATAGATCGGTGCATATCTAGGGGTTTCTTGCTGGCTTCATCGACTTATTCGAAGAAGGGAGTATCTACTTAGTTCATATATAGTTCTCTTTATGGTCATGACTTTTATAATATATGGTGGCTCCTAAAAGAGCCGTTTGTTTTTGAAATCAGGAAAGCACTGTTTAAGCTTTTGCTTTCTTCTCAGTCTTCTTGGGAAGAAGAACAGCCTGGATGTTGGGAAGAACACCTCCTTGCGCGATGGTGACGCCGGCGAGCAGTTTGTTCAACTCTTCGTCGTTGCGGACAGCAAGCTGAAGGTGACGGGGAATGATTCTAGTCTTCTTGTTGTCACGGGCAGCGTTACCCGCCAACTCAAGGATCTCAGCGCTCAAATACTCGAGCACTGCAGCCAAGTAGACTGGGGCACCAGCGCCAACACGCTCAGCATAGTTGCCTTTGCGAAGAAGACGGTGGATACGTCCAACAGGGAACTGAAGCCCTGCTCGGGATGATCGGCTTTTGGACTTGGTGCCCTTTGCCTTTCCTTTACCGCGACCAGACATGTTTTCAAATGAAGAATTGAGCTCGATTATGCACGAGTGAATAAACTTAAGCTAAAAACTTTACAGTTTATACGCGCGGCAAATTTTGAATAGGATCGAAACGCACCAATCACGCTTTAAAAATGTTAAGTGTTTGATGAAATATGATGATGTATGCGGAAAGCATATTGACATTGAAATAGAGTAACCAATTAAAAGTTAAGGATTTCGATCCGTATGTTAATTGATCCCCTAGTGATTTTGTTATAAATACAATCTGTGTTAACCTGGGGCATTCACTTCCATTCTGATCGACAGACATGGCACCCAAAGTTGCAGGAAAGAAAGGCGAGAAGAGAGCTGGAAAGGCAAAGGCTCCATCTGATGGAAAGAAGAAGAGGAGGGGAAAGAGAAAGGAAAGCTATGCCATCTACATCTACAAGGTGTTGAAGCAAGTTCACCCTGACACAGGTATCTCCAGCAAAGCCATGGGCATCATGAACTCGTTCGTTAACGACATCTTCGAGCGCATCGCCACCGAAGCTTCCCGCCTTGCCCACTACAACAAGAAATCAACCATCAGTTCTCGCGAGATCCAGACCGCCATCAGGCTGCTTCTGCCCGGTGAACTGGCCAAACACGCTGTCAGTGAAGGAACCAAGGCTGTGACCAAGTACACCAGCAGCAAGTAAACTCACTTTGTGGGTTTACCGCTAAATCAAAACGGCTCTTTTAGGAGCCACCAAATGTCATAAAAATCATGACCAAATTCAATTATATTTGTTCCTCTATTTTCAAACTCCTTCAATAGGCCCAATGATATGTTTATTATTTTACCGCCAAAAGGAACGGCTCATCGTCTACAACGTGTAGTGATTCTCTTACACAGACAAACTTCCAGTTTTTGCCATCTGAGGGGAAAGGACGGTTCAGCCGGTGAAGATTATAGTTTGAATGGCTGGGTATAACCTCCGAGTAAGCTTTCATTCGGGGTTACACGAAAGTGGCAATGAAAGGAGACGCGAAATAGTCTTGTCTGTTAATTAGGATACGTCAGTTCAGTTTCGTCTTTGTTTTGTAGGGGCCTTTTTAACTAAGCGTAGGTCAGCTTAGCCTGTGTTGCAGAACAGGCGTTTTTTCCCTCGCGTTCTTTCGTCGAACTAATCACGAAGAGAGCGTAGAGCTTTTCTGCGCGTTTCGCTTTCGTGCGTGTCTCGCGCTCCTCGCTCGCTTCGCGCTTGCCTTTGGTTTCCTTAAAAACGCGAATTAGAGGTTTCAAGGAGTATACGTCCTCTCTTGATAAATTCGGGTCCGTGGCATGGAGGAGCCGTACATTCATTAAGGAACTGTTTTTGAACAATGCACGCCAACCGGAAGTGGACTTTTTACATTCACGAGCAGTGGTTTTTCCAAAATTTTTAGTTAAATCGTCTCTACAAGTGAAAAAAAACTAAGTAATACAATTTTTTTTAGCGTCAAGATGTATTAAAAGGAAAAAATTCTCTCTTTCGGTTGACTTGCAGCGTTAAAAAACGCCCTCGCTTAATTAAGTTCCCTATTAGGAGATTCTAGGGAACGTTATTTTTTCTTATGCGGAATGATTTGCATATGATCTTGTTCTTAACCACTTATATTTTCAAGCGAAACGGCGCCTTCAAACAGCGTCTCTACTAGATTTGCTCATGCAGGGGTGGCTCGCCAAATCAATTGACTAGTGCATAACCGTTTAACTTGGAGTTTTTCGACTAATTTACCTACGATTTTCTGAGGTTGACTTTTTATATTTGATAAGATATTGTGATTATTGTGTAGGAAAAAATAATGGACACTGGGTGGGAGGAGGATATTGCCTAGCTTTAAAATTGGCTAATAACATTGTTACTAACTTGTATTGCAAAAATGAAAAAAATATCTTTGGTAGAGAAACTTGCTTGGCCTAAAGACAGTTAGTCAGGGTGTAAAGCCAGGACTGGTAAAGCTGAATAAAACAGGATGGTAGGCCTGTGAAGTCAGGCATAGTCATGGCACAGCAGATGAAGTCTGTCTGCGAACCAGGCCTTATTCTTGGCCCCTACCTGTGTACCATAATTTGAGTACACGCCATGATCGTCCTGGTTAAAAAATGTCAATTACGCACTTCTGGTTTTTCGTCGAGTCCATTAGGGCCCAGAACAAACATGCATCTCTGCGCTGCTTGGCAGATGTTACTAACCGAGGTTAAATTAAGACTGCGATGTACCCCAGGGAAACCCTGCCATTCGTGACCTCTGTGGGACTTCTACACTGTACACCAAGACAGCTTTACCATACAAATTTTAATACAGCAGTCCTGTTTTACAATTTTCTAAAAAATTATTTATCATGTCATTTGGGGCTTTCTTCAACTAGGCAATCCTACTTCTATTATGAATATGCAATAAATCTATGAGCATGTCTAACAGTTTAGAAAACAGTATTCCCAGCATCTGTGTAATTATCCAAACACCATGCTCTCCAAACTTGAGAATATACTTCCTTCACTGTGAGCTGGGTCTGTTTGAACAAAAAATAATTAAACACATTAGGGTACAATGTACAAGGCCTTGCTTTTGGAATTGTAGTATATATACCCAGTTACAATATAAACAGTTTTATTTGCATTTCTCTTTAGCATCCTTATAACTTGTTAAGCAGATTTTTAGGGAAGCCCCTATTAACTTTTTTCTTGTTATTGTTTTTTTTAATTTTATTATTATTTATTTATTTTCGTTTTTCTTTTTTAACTTAATGCAGAAGAGTAAACTGACAAGCTGAGCAGTTTTCTCCTTCTAGAATGCTATCAAGTATCAGCTGTCCCAAAATTCTTAATCGTCACCTTGTCGAATCCACTCCCCTAGTTTGCAATTATGGTATTAGTAGTTCAGTGCTTCTTAGAAATGTGGTAGACTTTGGTCACCACTCTCCTCTGTCCATTCAATCCCTTAACACCTTTAAAGGGTTTCCATGAGAGGTGATACTTGTCATATTTGTTGAAACTTGTCATATTTGTTGAAACTTGTCATGTTAAGCCGTCCCCAATGTTGATTCACATAACAATCCTGAGCGACCGTGTTTTTGTGGCTTCGGCACCTAAACTCTGGAATGATTTACTTCTGGAATGTTGAATGGCCAAATCTGTTGACACTTGTAAAAAATTTTTAAAGACACACCTTTTTAGTAAGGCTTTTCATTCTTAGTTAGGTATACTTAATACCTAACACAACTATGTGCTTTATATTTAGTTTTTTTAAGCAAAACTTTTAAAGATGTACCTTTAAGTAAGGCTTAATTTTATTCTTAGTTAGGTTTTTTAATATTATATACAACACATGATGTAATATTTTTTGTTGAAATGGGCAGGTGATCATCTCATAATAAAAACTGTGCAATATGAATTCTAAATTATTATTATTATACGATTTAAATATTACAGCACACCATAGTGCCCCTAAATATAATGCCTGTTGTGCAGGCTACCTGATAACGTATATTTGCTCATTCTAAATTATGTGCATGCCTGCTTATTGCTAAGGTAGCATCAGACAAATTAAACCATTTCCAAGCAACAGCTTTGGGTGAGTCGACAGGCAAGACAAACTGACACCACTGCATCCTCAGTTAAAAGTTTAAGTATATTTTCATATATTAAAACAGTGATCAAAGACTAAATATTAAGTAGTTCCTCCAAGAGCTTACTCTGTGATCCAGCCATCCAGTCAACTCTACCAACAACAATCAACTTTGTTTGATATTCAAGGAACCAAAAATATTCCTCGTCGTCTATCTCAGTCCCATCTTCCAAAAACACACGACACGTACTCAGGGCAAACTTGCCCATTGCTTTGCATTTCAGCTCTTGAAGGCTGGCAGCGACTATGCCCACCGTCCTTTGAGCGTGGGAGTTCCAAATTTTAAAAGGACGACGTACTATTTCTGCCATGACCCACAAAGTTGGACCTTCAAATAATAAAATGATTTTCTCAAATTATCAACCAATTTTGGCACTTTTTAAATTACAAGGTCAGAGATCAGGGAACTCTCCATTTACAACACAGATTTCTCCGACTAGCATTCGGTAGCCCATGACTATTTACTTTTTTCTCGAATCCAGATGCACCGAACTAGGTTTTGCAGAGAACAATATTATACACTTAGGTTGTGTTTTCACTAGGGCGATTAACTAGCTGAACATTCTTTCTAGGATTTGTTTACAAACCGACTTTTACTAGTTAAACGTGACAACTGGTTTCACCGTGAAATTTAACCGGCAATCTAAGCCACTTATTCAGAGGATTCAAATTGCAAAAGCGCGCCACAATAAAAATTGAAAGGGGACGAAGTGCTTGTAATGCCGGACTTCTCTTGTGATTATTTGCGCTGTATTTTTGCGAGGGAGAAGGAGTTTTATTCAGCAAATGAGGCTAATGTCCTTACAAATGAGGAAGATGCGGCGAAATCTTTTAATTCTGTCAATCCAACAACGAAACAACATTGAGTGCCATAACTGGGATAAGCGCAAGACTATGTGGGTTTATCCAAGACCACAATTCTGGTTTAAGGACCTGGCCGAAGAAATGAAGAATCCAATGGGGTCGGTGGGATTGTAAATCGAAAGAAATGGCTGTTGGAATTCTCTTCCATGTTGAATTTCTCAAGCTCAACAAAGAGGCAATAGTCTGGAAAATAATATTGCCAGATTATTTGGCAGGCATCTGCCACTACGCGCGACCCGATTGGCTACGGCGTTTATCAGGACAAGTTATACCATCTCGCGAGGTAGTATAACTCTGCGTGAGTTTCCGCTCGTAAAAGCGAGAAAATCCCTTGTTTTTGCTTGTGAAAACAGCTCGCATTTTTTAACTAGCTAAAACCAAGACGAGGTGTTTTCACTGTATTTCCGGACTTTTCCGGCTTTATCTAGTCAAAATTGTCCTAGTGAAAACACAGCCTTAATGTCAGATCCTGAGGGAAACAGTTAGTTTTGTTTTCCCAAGAGTCCTGATGTTTCCCAAGAGGTCTCGGGAAACATCAGGACTCTTGGGAAAACAAAACTAACTGGTTTCCCGAGGGACCTGACATTAAGTATTTTGTTATATTTCCAGACTTTCACTTCAACGTACTTCAACAGCAACAAAAGAATACGCTTAATAGAAGCGAATCAAAACAGTACGACTCAGTACTTATAAGTACACAAATTTAATTCTCAAAACCACTGAATGAATGATTTAAAAAGTACTCTCCTTATATTATCTGCATCTTTTTCCTCCCTGTTGCTGTTTCTCTTCTGGGATAACTCTGAAAATCGTTGCTTTTAGCTTGAGGCTTCGTGTTTGTGTTGTTGTGAATATGGTTGTGTTCATTTACGAAAACTGTCACGCCACTTTCCACCATGCTCTGATCACGTGCTGTAATGTATCCCGAGCGGGGTACAACGATCAACGATCGGGATACATTTGATTTTTGTAAGGACCACGTGACCAAGAAGCAGCCAATGGCTGTCCCTGTTTAGTTGAGTGAAACTCTTTGAATATAACAACGGTCTTTTACTTTCTTCGAAGGCAGCAAAATATCAAAATTTCGTTTTCATCAAGATCCACTCGCATGATCGCGAACATTTCATAACTGTAAAACAGCTACAACTGGCTCATTACTGGTTAGCTTTACGAGCTCGTCAACTCTTTATTCAAATGGTGGATGATAGCTTTGCGCGAGTCGAACTCCTTGCGACATACGGAAGAGAACGAATGCTAAACATCCATATTTCCTTGAGAGCTCCCCAAGTTAAACTAATTGCACTAAATACTTGATCTTCTCTTAATTCAACTTAAAAAAGTGTCGTGCTAGCGTTTGCCAGAACGCGACACTAATCAGAGGTGGTGTCGATCACTATCGATGTCACATGCGACTACCGCCTTCAGCGCCATTTAACATGTCTGTCGTTCTTCCAGAAGTTAGGTTAAATTAAAAATAAATAGCAACAGGTGTGTGCTTCAAACATTGTCAAAGATGTTTAAGGTAATAAGTCTCCATGTCCGGGATTCAGAGGGCAGTCGGGCAGAAGTTTCGAGCTGTCCGAATGCTTGGTTTTCTTCGCTTTCGGGTAGATCATGCGAAGGTTCGTTCAATAGGCGACAAGTACAATGTATATAGACGTCTTATTTGCAGTAGGTAAGCTTAATCACCGATATATTGGGCGCGATCCATTCAACCAAAATTCAGACCGGTCCGACCGGGGAAAGAGGACCACCTCAAAAGGTGGACCTGTTTTTTCGAAACTCAGTCCGGTTGGACCGAACCGATCCATTGAGTTTTGGACCGAAATTTCCGGAAATTTTGGTTGAATGGATCGCGCCCATTAAAAGCAAAACACGAGAAAATTGGACTAAACTCACTTTCGCTTGAAAAAAATTTGTCGACCGAGTAGCCAGTCTTCAGGTTTTTTCTGTGAAGAATTCATGTTGGAGCTGCTTTTTATACACCCTGCCTGCATAGCTCCGTCCTTCAAATACCTTTATTCTCAAAATACCTAAGAAAAAGTTTGGCAAAGGAATGTAACCTGAAATAACTTTAGTACGGTTTGATAAGGCTGCCGATACGCTTCAGAGGTCCGTTCTCAAAATACCTAAGATGAAATAAACCGTGGTACCAGGGGTGGGTGAACTTGGTAGTTTGTTCGTTTTGTCAACCTCGTTCCCAGGGTTCTCTCCTAGGTTGCCGTTTTGTTTGCTAGTCTTGGCCATCGTGACGTCACGAAGAGGGAAGCGTAACTTCGCGGAGTTTTCAAAAATGGCGCCGTTGCCATTTCCAAATGCTACTTTTAAAGTTGGTTTTCCTGGATATTGACGCTTCAAAATGGTTTTTGTCAGAGTAGGATAGTGAAGTTCCAACATCTCTTTCCGAAAAGGTGAGTGAAATGTGTATTAATCTGAAAAATAACGCGTATGAGAGCTGTAAACGGTTTCGGTCAATTTCCTCCAGTGGAATAATGTGCTGCAAAAGGTTGCATGATCGCACAGTAATATCGCATTTTGTCGTAATCGGTGAGGTGTTGAACATCGAAACTTGGCATAAGGGTAGGTTACTTCTATTGGAAAGCATTGTCTCTGAAGTTAAATGCGATAAACCAGCAGATCCACAAATTTTTATACCCCGTTCTAGAAAACGCCTCTGAAATGGATACCCCATTCTAAATCAGGAGCTTCAAAATCACGACCCCGTTGGGCGGCACATACCCTTATAGGTAATGTATGGGAGCACCCCCTCCCGGGAGTAGAGTATCAGTTGATAACTCATAAGTACCAAATGGAAAAGATAGACTGGACTCTGGACTGGATTGGGACTGGTTTTTTTAGGGGGGGTAATTTTTTTTTGAGGAGGGGGGTTGTACTATTTTTTCTAGTCTGTAAAAAAATCGCCTTTCCCCAACAGGCTATATTTTTTCATTTGGGGGGGGGGGGAGAGGAAAGGACTTTACTTTTCTTTTAGTCTGTGTTTTAGTCTTAGATTGGTCGCTCTGTTTGACTCACGGCCGTCACGTTTCACTTGAAAGTTGAAGAAAATAGCAGGAGTGGATGTTACGATGGTGGAAATACCCTAAAGATTATCTCAATATTTTTGGGGGTGTGTTACGTATTAACAAAAACATGACCTGTTTCTTCTGCGCACCAACCAACCCGTGGGCTGGGCTTTGTTTTCGGCATTGTTAGTTGTTGTTAAACCTAGTGGGAATTACCAAAAAATGATTTTCTTCTTCGGAGTCTAGTGCCATTAGTAGCTGTGATAGCAATTACGCACAGTGAATGTCAGATTCGCTTTTCTGGCTTTTGGTCACATGCAAGTAATAAACAGAGGTCAAAGGATATAAAACACTTTACAACTGCATCTGAAATCAAATCCTACCAGGGACACCTACAGAAGCATCAGGGGCACCCAACGACAATTTTTCGGAAAAATATCTGTTCGGAAGATGAGGAACATTTGTTGTAAAATAACTTGCTTGCCTGCCTCTCCTAGGATTTTCGAACACCTAAAAAATGGTAAATTTACTCATTTTCAACGGATTTTTACACTAAAAAGGTCACCTACAATTTTCGGGAGCCTTTCTTCTGGCTGAAATTTTCAAACAGGTAAGTTTTAATCCCTATAATTTTCGGATCACTAGACTTTCAGCTAGGAAATCCGAACAGATGAAAAATTTATAGGGGATAAAAATATGCCCATATTCACCTTTTAAATACCAAGACACGCTTAACAATGCGACGTTTAAG
This sequence comes from Porites lutea, assembly GCF_958299795.1. NCBI lineage: Eukaryota > Metazoa > Cnidaria > Anthozoa > Scleractinia > Poritidae > Porites > Porites lutea. The sequence continues at coordinate 27,132,018 of NC_133201.1, read as the reverse complement.
TAGTTTTGAACTATATTCTCGTTGGGTGTCCCTGAAGCATAAACCACAGGAAATGATTACTCAGTATACATGTAACAAACCTGCTTCATGACCTCTGAATATAAGACTTAGTGCGGCAAAAACAAGATTTACTCAGTCAAAGTTTAGAATGCTACAAGTCAACCTTCGCGCGAGAGAAAAAAAGAAAGAGAACCACTGTTCAAGCAGACTCTCAAGGTCAGGTTTCACTTTATCACGAGCTTCTGAGTCGTGTTTGGCCTGTTAACGCTTATTTCTTAAAAAGATAGACTACAAGAAACAGGTCGTGTTTTTGTTATTATGTAACATCCACTCCTGCTATTTTCTTCAACTTTCAAGTGAAACGTGATGGCCATGAGTCAAACAGAGTGACCAATCTAAGCTCCCACCCAGACTAAAATGACAGACATAAAACAAAACCAAAAACAAAAGAGAAGAGTAAAGTCTATATAATACTACTCCCTTCCCCTCCCCCCAAAGAAGAAAACATAGCCTGTTGGGGAAAGGTTGAAAATGCGATTTTTTTACAGACTAGAAAAAATAATACAACCCCCCCACTCCAAAAAAAAATTACCCCCCTTAAAAAAAACAGTCCAGTCCAGTCCAGTCCAGAGTGCAGTTCCAGTTTTCCATCTGGCCCTCGTAAATAGTTTAAGTCAAATTTTTCAAGTGGAATTTTTGCTGCAGAAATTTGCATGATGTAACTGATGAAAATCGGTTGGTGTGGAAATTCGAAACTTGGCAGAAGGGTAGGTCAGCGATAGTGGAAAACATTGTCCTTGATGTTTAATGGGAGAAATTAGCGCTAAAAATGATCAGTCCATTCGAGTGCGCTTAATATTGATATAAACAGATAATCTCGACTCGCTTACCCCTGCACAATGTAAGTCAATTATTTTTCGGTTTTAAGAAAAAGGAAACCAAAGACTTCCCTCAACACTATGTATCTATAATAATTACACCAGGAATATATATATTTTTTAACACTTGAAGGTTGTACCATCTTGTTGAAGCAAAGAATATTTCTCTGTAATGCATCAGTCAATTCCAGCTGCACCCAGACCCCCCCCCCCCCATCCCCCCCCTGTGCTGACCACTGGACATTAGCATTTTTCTTGACTTGGATGGCAAATTCCTGGGGGTGGGGACTCTTGAGCTATCAAATCCCCTAGGGTGGGGATGAAAAAAGAGGGCAAATGCCCCGTCCTCCGTCAACACTGCAACATTTTTCATTGATCACGCAGTCGAATAATGCCGCTTTACGCAGTTTCAAGTAACATCTTCCTTTGTAAAAGTGCTAGGATTCTAATGAAGACTTTATGCCGCGACAACATGCACTAGTTTATAGTTTTAGTGTTCAATATAAAATTGTTGACATTAAAATTAATAGAGTGCTGCAACGTTATATGTTATGAATAGTTTTATAAATATGAAAGGATGTTCTTCAAATAATATCAACAGAAATTTGATTCAATAACCAAAAAAACATTGATTCACATCGATAGCTCCGGTTTTCGCTATGTAATTCTGGCTTGATAAGCAATGAAGAAATGCATACCTAAAAGCGAGAACATGCCTTTACAACCCTCTTCAATTATTTATTCCTTTCCTTGACAGATGAGCTAATCTGCTTTTTTTCCAGTAAAACCTTGTGTGTAGTTATATTCTGATAGGAAACTGTGTGCGTGTCAAAAGCATTTGGAATACTCCCAGAGATATGATGATATACATTTGCATTAAGGTGTGAAATATTTTATGCGTGATGTAACGTTTGGAGCCAACAGTTTAGCTAAGTATTTGTAAAATATGTTCAATTTAAAGCACACATTTTCTGTTATACGTGACATTTCTGCGTCCCAGGTCAGATGAATCTTTGCAATGAACTCGAAGCTAAATCGATCAAGTTTGTACTTCTGACAACGAGATATGTTAATTGTCTTAATTATTTGTGCTGTTTTTCACGGAGCTACATCGATGAACAATTCTCAAACTTTGCTGCTGAGGTTTAAAAATAATATACGATCAGCGTACTCTCCCGCGATACCTGAAGATACGGAGACATGAATTTAGTGCCAATCAATGGCAATCGATGAAGTTCGCGACCACTTAAGTGTGATTATCAATTGATCATCGATTGGCCAATGCCAATCAATGCTAATCAACAGTAATTAATTGATTGTCATCGATTGATCGACTGATTTTCCGATCATCGATTTTCATCGATTGTTCAGGTCCTGTGTTAGAGTATTCATCCAGACCTTCAGATAAGGAGGGGCTCCGGTCATCCAGACCCTGAGATAAGCGGGGGGAGGGGGGGGATGGGAAGTCTTAAAAAAATTTTTTTCGGCCCTTCGGGCCTCAGTTTGGTCTAAAAATAGGGGGGGGGGAGGAGGCCCCTCCCCTGGATCTGCCATTGATGTGGTAGACGGATTGTTTATTAAATTGAACAACAAGCTGATGTTGGGTTTTCAAAAAAATCAATCCTTTTTCGCACATTAAGTTAGGAACTATTAATGTACACTGCATGTAACTTGAAATAGGTTGAGACAGGATGGCTGTGAGTGAAGGTCCATTATCAGGGTTGATTTGTGAAATTTGTGAGTTATTCAGTTGGCCAAGGAAATGTTACATTTCCCAGAAAAAAGACAGGGAATTTCAAATTACTTACAGAGCTAAAAATCTCTAAAGGGTTCCAAAAATCCTAATACACTATTTCAAAACCATACTAGTGCTATATTCCAGTACTAATTTAATGTCTATCTTGTTACATGGTAATGCAAGAATTGCTATTTTTTCAATTTTTTTTTGAGTAAAATACAGAAGTTAGTCAGTTAATGGAAAAGACATTGATCTATTTGAAAAAAGGAGAGGATCTTAAAAAAAATGCAAAACTTTCTCATATTTACCGCCCTTGTTGCAGGGAACCAACACACACCCACCCCATGGAAACTCGGAGCATGAGAGTCAGAGAGTGACCGAGTAAGTGATGGGGCACATTAACATTTTGTCATTTTGTCATTTTGTCTATCACAATAAATTTTATTGTGATAGACAAAATGAGGAGCTGGCATCCCTGAGCTGAGTCTGTTGGGTTGGGAGAAGAAATAGGTATGATTAAAGTTTTTAAGTGCCTTTTCTCCTGAACGGCAACTGACTCGCCCCTGGGTCTCAGACCGATAGGGATTGGCAGAGTGAGTGCAGTTTATGTTTTTTCATGCAGGCAACAGAGATTTCTGATCAACCATCAAACCCTGGTAGTGTACAAACAAGCTAGTGATTTTCAAAGTTTGAATAACATTTTATTAATATAGCATGTGGGCTTCCTGTTAGAGGCAGTATCACAGGAATGATAAGTATTATATTATGACAGGAGCATGAAGAATTCCTTTTAACCCTATAAAACCTGATATCAAAATATTCAAATTCTCATTTATCATCCACATATGTTCTCGATACTGAGAAGTGGGGAGAAATAATTGTTGAAGTGTCAATTAGATTTTTCGTCTTTGCTTATGTCCCTTCTCATGACTGCACTCTGTTTTACAAAGCATTGATATTCCAAGGAGTAATTTCATTCTGATCACTCTTATATTAAGGCTTAAGGTTAAGACTATCTCCTTGTATTGAGACTGCATGATTACTATGAGCTGACAGAAAAAAAAAGGTTTCAGGGAGTTCATAAGCAAAAAGCCAAATACTAGCTGGAGCTTTTTTATAAAGCAAAAATACCTCCCTGGAGCAACACCAACTATTACATAATTCCCTTAGTATAAGTATACTGAATTAAAGGAACCATGTGATGGTTTTTTGGCCTTGTTGTGTCAAAAGCCTGTAAACTGATTGGAATAATAATATTGAAAGTCCAAAAATGTTGAATATAAGTTGAATATTATATGACTACTGCTTTAAATTTCTATCATTATCTTGCAGTTCTCAAAAACGAAGAGAATGAAGAGCTTTTGAGAGTGCTGTTGTGATTGTTTCTACCGGTCATCACGAAGGAAAATATACAGACCACCTTACTTTTGCATGGGATATCACTGTAAGCCAGGCAATAATAATATTGTATTCTTAGTACACATTTGTATCATAAAGTGCTCAGGGCCCTCATAGTAAGTTCTTCAATCCTGATCAGGTGCGGATCCACACCAGTTTCTGCCATCTTATGGAAATCAGTAAGATTTGTCACGATGAATTACTTTTACTAACCATAGTAACAATAACAATAAACTTTCCAAGTTGAAATTGAGGGATTGCCAATTTGCAAGGCCTCATTTAAGGAGAATGGAACTGGTCAATATCGTGTCTGAATGACTCAAAAACCCAGTTAAGGGATAGCATGTCCTCGAACCCCCCCCCCCCCCCCCAATCCCCTGGAGATTTTGGGGGTTTTGATTTTTGCCGTCATTCAATCATTCCTGTTAATCTTGTACCCAGATTCTTACACTGAGGAGATCTGAGTACAGTCGGGTATGAGATTACTTTTGTGTCACCGAACTTGAAATCCGAAGGAGACCCACCAGGGTGGGGATTAATACTGTCAGGGGAGGTCTTGGTAAAAATTGTACTATGATCTATACTATGATCATTTACATCTTCACAAGCAATTTTGCAAGAGACCATCAAGTGCATTACTTGCTTCATTCCACATTGTCATTAGGGAACTGGGCCAGGTTCTGAAAAGGCCAATTAGCGCTAGTCCAGGATTAAAATTTTGTTCCACTTTTTGTATTTACCTTCCTATGCATTGCTTAGAGTAACACTTCGTGTTATCATATCTTTTTTTGAAGTAAAGGCACAACAGTATTTTGTAAGCTCAAGTTGCATGTTCTTAGACAAGAAAACCTTGCTTAAAAGTTGGCTTAATTCTGGGTTAAACTTAACTATATTTCAAGGAACTGGGCCCTGGATACATAAACTAAATGTCAACATTTACATTTTTTTCTTGGTTTGTTTGTCTTCTTTAAGGGTTTATTTTCCACTGAGGAAGCATTTCCTTTAATAATGTCTTTCACTCTAGTTTAGAATGCTATGAAATGCTGACTGTATTTTTAAGTGAAAGAAAATCAACTAGGAGATTCTATATTTTCAATTATGGGGACTGTGAATCCTTGGTACTGTAGATAAAGAGAAGAGTTAGAATGTTTATCAAAGTTTGCTGGGGTAGCAGGGCATCGGGTGGGGATTTTTAATGATCCTTTTCTCCCAGGAGAGGGGATATTTGAATCTATCTTTGCCTGTATGCACTGGGATCAATTGAACGTTTTAAGATATTGCAGGATCGAAGTTACTGGAAGCTCTATTTTCAAAAACAAAAAGTCCATCAGGTTGAAAATGCGCATGAGATGTTTAATTTTCAAGAGGCCTTTCACCCTAGATGATAAAATCTTATGATTTTGGATTTTAAATTTTCATGACCTTGTTTTAGATCATCGGAAGGAAGTGCTCCTGGTCAGTAATCAAGACTTTTTAAAAATAAATTTCATTTGATGCTGTCCACAGAAGGACCTAACATCACATTCTTTTAATCTTATCAATGGGACAGGACCACTCGTGGATATTCTATAATTTAGATTAGCTCGGCTCAGTATAAGGTTGAAGTTTTGACATGACTACAATGCTGTGTGGGACTTAAATGTTTTGATACTGTTGTCGCATTTCAGTAAAAGATGTCAGTTATTGCTTTTACTAGCACCAGAACATAGGTAAAACTTAAGTCAAAGGCAATCATGTGTAGCCTGGGGAGGGGAAATTTTTGTGCATATGACTTGAATGATTTGCCCGTAGGAAGGGAATTTGAAGGACATTTTTTGAAAAAAATGTCAAATCCCTATGCACTCCATGTCCTGCCTCCCCCCGCCAGCTAACAAGACAACTGTCATTTTGAGTTACCATAGCTGGGTCTTGGGGTCCAAGAAACACATTTTGACCACCAGTATAGTAAGGTGTTCCTTAAAAAAAAAGGTGTTCCCAGAACAACAACAACAACAAAAAAAAGGTTTACAACGTCACCTGTAAACAACGGATTAAAAATAATTCTATTTTGAGAAACCCGAACCTGGGCTGGCCGTGAGTTAGTGTATGGGTGCGTACGTGCGATGTGTGCCCCTTGTTTTCAGTGTGTTATATATATTGGGCTGCCTGTGGAGCACTTTTGTCTCATGTTTGTTTCCTTTCGAAAGCTCTGAATACAGTCAGACACTGCATGCTGCAGTAGTATAAATACTTGCATTGGTTATTGCTTTTTATTATGTGGTGGCTCCTAAAAGAGCCGTTTGTTTGTAAAGAAGTGTTGCGCTTTACTTCTTAGCGGGCTTTTTGGCGGCAGTTTTCTTGGCGGGCTTTTTGGCTGCAGGCTTCTTTGTCTTCTTTCCTGTAGCTTTTTTGGCGGCTGGTTTCTTTGCTGCAGTCTTTTTCGGTGACGATTTCTTACTTGGCTTTTTAACTGCTGCTTTCTTGGCTGGCTTCTTCTTAGCCGCTGGTTTCTTCGCCGCTGGCTTTTTAGCCGCGGGTTTCTTTGCTACCTTCTTGGCGGCGGGCTTCTTTGGCTTCTTCGCCGGTTTCTTCGGAGCCTTCTTTTCCTCCTTGGGCACCTTGAAGGAGCCAGAAGCGCCAACTCCTTTGGTGTGTACTAACTTTCCAGCAGCAACTCCTCTCTTGAGAGCCGTCTTCAAGTGTGGGCCGACTTCACCAACCTTGTAGTTGGCTTTGATGTACTTCTCGATGGCTTGGCGCGAAGATCCGCCTCGCTCTTTCAGAGCTACAATAGCAGCCTTGATCATCTCACTGTATGGTGGATGATCAGCTGGCTTTTTAGGCTTAGATGGCTTCTTCTTAGCCGGTGACTTTGTTTGAGCAACTTCAGACATGATGGACTTCGAACGATACCTTCGGATACGAAAGCACTGATTGAACACCCGAATACTGCGAAGTGATGTAAATGAGTAGTATGCGGACCACTGAGGAGACAATGATCGAACATGGCGCACGATTCTTCTGTGCTAGTTTTCTGTGGATTTTGTCAAATAAAGTGTTGTAACATAGAAATAAATTACTTCTAGAATTAAAAGATTGAAAGCTAAGCCTTGAACGTAAGCGATTACCACAAATATGTACGAGTTAAGGTACGTGTAGCAAACGATATCTAACCTTTTATCCTTTCGCTCCAGTGAATCTTGAAATAATTTTTCCTTTAAAGTCGTATAATTGTTGCGCCTGCGATTTTCTTTTTGTGTAGAAACATTTGGAAGATAGGAAAACTTCTACACTTTAAACCTCTCCCTGTAGTTCTTACAGTCTCTCTCATTTAACTTGGTTTAAATCCTCTTTCGTCAACACAACAAAGACAATACGTAGTTTGCCACCATGCAGTGAGAGCGAGAAGCTTGGCCGGTCACTCTATTTTGCAGTACGTCGAATGGCCGCCCTGCGCCGAATGACTCAAAAGTTTAGCCATTAGGGTTAGAAAAGTGAGCAAATCAGGTTCCATTTAGGGTCATTATACTGGGGAAACTAATCTGAAACTTGGTTCATGATTTTCGTAACGCTATAAGCATAAGGACTAAAACTTCATAGTTATTCGGCGCTCAGCGGCGGCCTTTTGTCGTTCTGCATATTCAGTACTCCTGCGTGGGTCTTCTTTCTCATCGAAAACCAGTGAATTTCGTTTAGGTCTAGCGATTTTAACTTTTTGCTGGATATTAGCTGGGTGATTTAATGGGAAGTCGATCAACAGGACTGAATTTGAGAGGATTTCAACAATACCAAACTTGTAGGAAACCTGTTTAAAAAAGTCGTTTCGAAACGATCTCAAGCACTGAAAATAAATTACACAAAAAGTTTGATCACTATAAGTGTAATTTGCACGTGAGTAAGAAGAATATTTCGGGGGAATATTCCTGTTAAGCCGAGTATGTGAAATTAGTTACACATCTACTGAATACACCTGAGTCGAAACGACCTGTAACCATTTCAAACCAGTATTATGGAAAATGTGCGTTTGCTTTATCGCTAACTTGCCTTTTACGGCTAGATATAGCGAACCAGATTTAAGAATTTTAGGTTAGATAAAGAATAGTAGATTTTAGTGCAACTATTTGGTGTTTTTGAAAACCTTTAGCTGAACCTTGACAGGCAGCCCGTGGTCGTATATCATTACATTAAATGCTAATATTTTTACATTTTAAAAATACAAATTTTGTATTGTAAAAATATTGGCATGTGTTCTTACGGTCTTTTCTGATGATAGATACTCATAGTAGTACTGAGTAGTTCTAGAAAAATTACTTTTCTACTGACTCACTTAATGAAAGGAGCGATCTAGTACAAAAATGAAATAGAAAATTTTCATTGAACGTGTATTAGTCTTGCCAACGTTGGTGTTCGCTGCAGAGAATAATCAGACAACTTTAAAGCGTTCTTACATATTTCATTAACAAATTTAGTGGGCGAAAATACATCAAGAGATCACTTACTACAGAAACCATCACGTTTGGTTTAGTGATGATTGTAAATGGAGATTTTTTCCCCTTTTTGTTAATCTCAGAAAGATTTTTTTTTAAGTTTCCAACTTAGAATTCTGAAGACAAAGGGTGCTTTACTCCCCTTGGAAAAACAGTTGAAACTGACAAATTGGGCTACTTGACAGTAAGTCATGGTTGTTGGTCATTGCTTTTATTGATGTGGTGGCTCCTAAAAGAGCCGTTTGGTTTGAACTAGAAGCAATGCACTTATGCACGCTCTCCGCGGATTCGGCGGGCCAACTGAATGTCCTTGGGCATGATGGTGACGCGCTTAGCGTGGATGGCGCACAAGTTGGTGTCTTCAAACAGACCAACAAGGTAAGCCTCGCTTGCTTCTTGAAGAGCCATCACAGCAGAGCTCTGGAAACGCAGATCGGTCTTGAAGTCTTGAGCGATTTCTCGCACAAGACGCTGGAAGGGCAGCTTGCGGATTAGCAGCTCGGTTGATTTCTGGTAACGACGGATTTCACGAAGAGCAACTGTACCAGGCCTGTAACGATGAGGTTTCTTGACTCCTCCAGTTGCAGGCGCGCTCTTACGAGCTGCCTTTGTGGCGAGCTGTTTTCGTGGAGCTTTTCCACCAGTCGATTTACGGGCAGTTTGCTTTGTACGTGCCATTTCTGCTAACTCAAAAGTCCACGAATAATGTATGTAACATCCCTCCACGATACTTTATACTTAGCGCGCTTTTTGCTGATTGGTTATAAACTATGCGATTTCATTGGTTAACCAAGACTGCTCGTAAAATATTGCTATGATCTAGGCTAGCATTGCGATCCTATAAGTCACATAAGGTTCTTTTGATTGATAGAAAACAATTATTCCTAAGTTGTCGTTGTTAATTGTTAGAAACTATCATCATAAAATCAGTCTGAGAGTTACATCGCAAGAGTTTTAGTGATGATGGTGATTTTGCCTCCTTCAACATGTTTGCACTTGTCTAGTGAGGCAATAGTAAGGTAATAATTAATTTGACCCTTGACTCTTTTGTCTGTTCTAACCAATCAAGAACAAGAAATTATTTCTTCAATAGCTTGTTTTCCGTGAGGTCATTCTTCTTGGTATAAAAAGACAGAAACTCGTTTCTTGAGTTATTATTTCTTGTCCGAGAAAGAGTTTCAACATGTCTGGTCGCGGCAAAGGAGGCAAAGGTCTAGGAAAAGGAGGCGCCAAGCGTCACCGAAAGATTCTTCGTGACAACATCCAAGGCATCACCAAGCCAGCTATCCGTCGTCTTGCTCGCCGTGGCGGTGTCAAGCGAATCTCTGGCCTGATCTACGAAGAGACTCGTGGTGTTCTCAAAGTTTTCCTTGAGAATGTGATCCGTGATGCTGTTACCTACACCGAGCACGCCAAACGCAAGACTGTGACAGCCATGGATGTGGTGTACGCTCTCAAACGTCAAGGACGTACTCTGTACGGATTTGGCGGTTAGATCTTTGCGTTACCCACTCCAACAAACGGCTCTTTTAGGAGCCACCAAATCTCTAAAAGTCATAACCAACAAGGTGTTTTCTTTATCATAATATACACCTCTCGTTAGTTTGGGCACTGAAGAAAGTGTTACAGTAATAACAGAATATACGTTAAATTTTGGAATATAAGTTACTTTCAGAAATAATCGCTTTCATTCTTGTGTAATTTCGCTGTCGAGTTTCTAAGGATCATTACTTCTTGCCTAAAATCAATCAACTGCATGCCGTTATAATTTAAATTGCGCGCGTCGGTAACAACTGATTTGCATTTGTTAAGATCGTCACAGTTGACTTCAGCGGAACTCAGTATTAGAGTGAAAACAAATGTTCTGCAACGTTAATCTTATCAGACATCAGAAAACAACATTGTCATCAACCAGTATTCGAACTTACTTTAGTCTAGTCATCTTTCACTGATCTTATAGTTCGCGCAATTTCTACTCTTTTTAAATATGTCTTCGACCCGCCTTTTTTAAAATTTATGCATACCCGACAAACTTTTATACCCTGGGTGACCCATGGCCGTTTTAAACGTAAGAATGGCTGCTAGATCATTGCGCTACACACTGAAACAAACGGCTCTTTTAAGAGCCACCAAATATTTACCAGTCATAACTAATGAACCGCACGTTAGTAATGGAGTATGAGTAAATTTTAAAGATAATCGTTATTTATTCCTAAGTTAAAGGATCGTCAGTTTGTGCCTAACGGCAATCAACTTCGTAAAGGACGCCGTTACAATTCAAGATAGATTGCGCGCGTCGGGACTGATTTGCATTCGTTACGGTCGTAAAGGTTGACTGTGTGAGTCATTACAGTTCGCCAGATTTCTACACGTTGTGAAGTCACCGCTTTCTATGTACCTTTTTTAAAATTTATGTATACCCGTAATTGCAAGGAAGTTATGACCAATACTAAAAAACTCAGCAATGAACCGAGCATAGCTTTCCAATTTTTATTTACGCAATTTTTACTGGAAAGAATGAAAGATCAGTGCACAAGGGATTTCTTGTTGGCTTCATCGACCCATTCGAAGAAGGGAGTATCTACTAAGTTCATATATAGTTCTGCTTATGGTCATGACTTTTATAATATATGGTGGCTCCTAAAAGAGCCGTTTGTTTTTGCAATCAGGAAAGCACTGTTTAAGCTTTTGCCTTCTTCTCAGTCTTCTTGGGAAGGAGAACAGCCTGGATGTTGGGAAGAACACCTCCTTGCGCGATGGTGACGCCGGCGAGCAGTTTGTTCAACTCTTCGTCGTTGCGGACAGCAAGCTGAAGGTGACGGGGAATGATTCTAGTCTTCTTGTTGTCACGGGCAGCGTTACCCGCCAACTCGAGGATTTCAGCGCTCAAATACTCGAGCACTGCAGCCAAGTAGACTGGGGCACCAGCGCCAACACGCTCAGCATAGTTGCCTTTGCGAAGAAGACGGTGGATACGTCCAACAGGGAACTGAAGCCCTGCTCGGGATGATCGGCTTTTGGACTTGGTGCCCTTTGCCTTTCCTTTACCGCGACCAGACATATTTTCAAACCAACAGTTGAGCTCGAATATGCACGAATGAATAAACCTAAGCTAAAAACTTTAGAGTTTATACGCGCGGCAAATTTTGAATAGGATCGAAACGCACCAATCACGCTTTAAAAATGTTAAGTGTTTGATGAAATATGATGATGTATGCGGAAAGCATATTGACATTAAAATAGAATAACCAATTAAAACTTAAGGATTTCGATCCGCATGTTAATTGATCCCCTAGTGATTTTGTTATAAATACAATCTGTGTTAACCTGGGGTATTCACTTCCATTCTGATCGACAGACATGGCACCCAAAGTTGCAGGAAAGAAAGGCGAGAAGAGAGCCGGAAAGGCAAAGGCTCCATCTGATGGAAAGAAGAAGAGGAGGGGAAAGAGAAAGGAAAGCTATGCCATCTACATCTACAAGGTGTTGAAGCAAGTTCACCCTGACACAGGTATCTCCAGCAAAGCCATGGGCATCATGAACTCGTTCGTTAACGACATCTTCGAGCGCATCGCCACCGAAGCTTCCCGCCTTGCCCACTACAACAAGAAATCAACCATCAGTTCTCGCGAGATCCAGACCGCCATCAGGCTCCTTCTGCCCGGTGAACTGGCCAAACACGCTGTCAGTGAAGGAACCAAGGCTGTGACCAAGTACACCAGCAGCAAGTAAACTCACTTTGTGGGTTTACCGCTAAATCAAAACGGCTCTTTTAGGAGCCACCAAATGTCATAAAAATCATGACCAAATTCAATTATATTTGTTCCTCTATTTTCAAACTCCTTTAATAGGCCCAATGATATGTTTATTATTTTACCGCCAAAAGGAACGGCTCATCGTCTACAACGTGTAGTGATTCTCTTACACAGACAAACTTCCAGTTTTTGCCATCTGAGGGGAAAGGACGGTTCAGCCGGTGAAGATTATAGTTTGAATGGCTGGGTATAACCTCCGAGTAAGTTTTCATTCGGGGTTACACGAAAGTGGCAATGAAAGGAGACGCGAAATAGTCTTGTCTGTTAATTAGGATACGTCAGTTCAGTTTCGTCTTTGTTTTGTAGGGGCCTTTTTAACTAAGCGTAGGTCAGCTTAGCCTGTGTTGCAGAACAGGCGTTTTTTCCCTCGCGTTCTTTCGTCGAACTAATCACGAAGAGAGCGTAGAGCTTTTCTGCGCGTTTCGCTTTCGTGCGTGTCTCGCGCTCCTCGCTCGCTTCGCGCTTGCCTTTCAAGGAGTATACGTCCTCTCTTGATAAATTCGGGTCCATGGCATGGAGGAGCCGTACATTCATTAAGGAACTGTTTTTGAACAATGCACGCCAACCGGAAGTGGACTTTTTACATTCACCAGCAGTGGTTTTTCCAAAATTTTTAGTTAAATCGTCTCTACAAGTGAAAAAAAACTAAGTAATACAATTTTTTTTAGCGTCAAGATGTATTAAAAGGAAAAAGTTCTCACTTTCGGTTGACTTGCAGCCTTAAAAAACGCCCTCGCTTAATTAAGTTCCCTATTAGAAGATTCTAGGGAACGTTATTTTTTCTTATGCGGAATGATTTTCATATGATCGTGTTACACAATAATCGCAATATCTTATCAAATATAAAAAGTCAACCTCAGAAAATCGTAGGTAAATTAGTCGAAAAACTCCAAGTTAAACGGTTATGCACTAGTCAAATGATTTGGCGAGCCACCCCTGCATGAGCAAATCTAGTAGAGACGCTGTTTGAAGGCGCCGTTTCGCTTGAAAATATAAGTGGTTAAGAGGAAAAAATAATGGACACTGGGTGGGAGGAGGATATTGCCTAGCTTTAAAATTGGCTAATAACATTGTTACTAACTTGTATTGCAAAAATGAAAAAAATATCTTTGGTAGAGAAACTTGCTTGGTCTAAAGACAGTTAGTTAGGGTGTAAAGCCAGGACTGGTAAAGCTGAATAAAACAGGATGGTAGGCCTGTGAAGTCAGGCATAGTCATGGCACAGCAGATGAAGTCTGTCTGCGAACCAGGCCTTATTCTTGGCCCCTACCTTTGTACCATAATTTGAGTACACGCCATGATCGTCCTGGTTAAAAAATGTCAATTACGCACTTCTGGTTTTTCGTCGAGTGCATTAGGGCCCAGAACAAACATGCATCTCTGCGCTGCTTGGCAGATGTTACTAACCGAGGTTAAATTAAGACTGCGATGTACCCCAGGGAAACCCTGCCATTCGTGACCTCTGTGGGACTTCTACACTGTACACCAAGACAGCTTTACCATACAAATTTTAATACAGCAGTCCTGGTTTACAATTTTCTAAAAAATTATTTATCATGTCATTTGGGGCTTTCTTCAACTAGGCAATCCTACTTCTATTATGAATATGCAATAAATCTATGAGCATGTCTAACAGTTTAGAAAACAGTATTCCCAGCATCTGTGTAATTATCCAAACACCATGCTCTCCAAACTTGAGAATATACTTCCTTCACTGTGAGCTGGGTCTGTTTGAACAAAAAATAATTAAACACATTAGGGTACAATGTACAAGGCCTTGCTTTTGGAATTGTAGTATATATACCCAGTTACAATATAAACAGTTTTATTTGCATTTCTCTTTAGCATCCTTATAACTTGTTAAGCAGATTTTTAGGGAAGCCCCTATTAACTTTTTTCTTGTTATTGTTTTTTTTAATTTTATTATTATTTATTTATTTTCTGTTTTTCTTTTTTAACTTAATGCAGAAGAGTAAACTGACAAGCTGAGCAGTTTTCTCCTTCTAGAATGCTATCAAGTATCAGCTGTCCCAAAATTCTTAATCGTCACCTTGTCGAATCCACTCCCCTAGTTTGCAATTATGGTATTAGTAGTTTAGTGCTTCTTAGAAATGTGGTAGACTTTGGTCACCACTCTCCTCTGTCCATTCAATCCCTTAACACCTTTAAAGGGCTTCCATGAGAGGTGATACTTGTCATATTTGTTGAAAATTGTCATGTTAAGCCGTCCCCAATGTTGATTCACATAACAATCCTGAGCGACCGTGTTTTTGTGGTTTCGGCACCTAAACTCTGGAATGATTTACTTCTGGAATTTTGAATGGCCAAATCTGTTGACACTTGTAAAAAATTTTTAAAGAAACACCTTTTTAGTAAGGCTTTTCATTCTTAGTTAGGTATACTTAATACCTAACACAACTATGTGTTTTATATTTAGTTTTTTTAAGCAAAACTTTTAAAGATGTACCTTTAAGTAAGGCTTAATTTTATTCTAAGTTAGGTTTTTTAATATTATATACAACACATGATGTAATATTTTTTGTTGAAATGCACAGGTGATCATCTCATAATAAAAACTGTGCAATATGAATTCTAAATTATTATTATTATTATACGATTTAAATATTACTGCACACCATAGTGCCCCTAAATATAATGCCTGTTGTGCAGGCTACCTGATAACGTATATTTGCTCATTTTTAATTTATGTGCATGCCTGCTTATTGCCAAGGTAGCACCAGACAAATTAAACCATTTCCAAGCAACAGCTTTGGGTGAGTCGACAGGCAAGGACAAGGACTCCAGATTTTTTCTTTGTCCCACACTCGTGGCATGATGATTATCACAATTTTAACAACTTAAACACTTTTAAATGGTCCTGCTAAGAAAGCATGTGTGTGGACAGAAGAGAGAGAGAACATTAACCTGTCTAAAGACATTATTTTTCTCTTTATGCTGATTGTATATGTCTAACACTCTGAACTTGCACCAAACATTGGAATACTGCCCTCTCACCCCAATTTTAAAACTTTAACAACCCTGAGCGACTGTGCTTTTGTGACTTCCGCAATTAAACTCTGCAATGATTTACCTGTGGAAATTAAAATGGCCAAATCTGCAGACACTTTTAAAAAAATTTTTAAAGACCCATCTTTTTAGTACGGCTTTTCATTTTTAGTTAGGTTAACTTAATACCTAACACAACTATGTCATTTTTATTTATTTTTTTAAGCAAAATTTTTAAAGACGTAAGGCTTCTTATTCTTAGCTAGGTTTTTTAATATTATACACAACACATGATGTAATTCTTATTTATCATTTAGTTATTTTTGTTCTATGTATTGTTGTAATGCACAGTTGATCATCTCCTAATGGAAACTGCGTAAAATGAATTCTAAATTATTATTATTATTACAACACACCAGAGTGACCCTAAAAATAATGCCTGTTGTGCAGGCTACCTGGTAACGTATATTTGCTCATTCTAAATTATGTGCATGCCTGCTTATTGCTAAGGTAGCATCAGACAAATTAAACCATTTCCAAGCAACAGCTTTGGGTGAATCGACAGGCAAAACGAACTGATACCATTGCATCCTCAGTTAAAAGTCTAAGTATATTTTCATATATTAAAAAAGTGATCAGAAACAAAATATTAAGAAGACTATGAGCAGTCTCTCTTTTTTCTTGGTCCACTGAGCAAAGCGCCCGAGACACAAATGACCACGCATGTTACTGAAGGCGGGAGACAGGCTGCTGCCCTTGTTTCTCGCATCTTGCTTAACACTCATGTGTGCGTGCACTCACCTTACTAAATCTGAAGAAAAAGAGAGACTGCTCGCTGCCTAAATATTAAGAGCTTACTCTGTGATCCAGCCATCCCGTCAACTCTACCAACAACAATCAGCTTTGTTTGACAATCAAGGAACCAAAAATATTCCTCATCATCTATTTCTGTTCCATCTTCCAGGAACACAAGACAGGTACTAAGGGCAAACTTAGCCTTTGCTTTATATTTAAGTTCTTGCAGGCTGGCAGCTACTATGCCCACCGTCCTTTGAGCGTTGAAGTTACAAACTTTAAATGGACGACGTACCATTTCTGCCATGACCTTCAAATAATAAAAAGATTTTCTCAAATTATCAACCAATTTTGGCACTTTTTAAATTACAAGGTGAGAGATCAGGGAACTCTCCATTTACTACACAGATTTCTCCGGCTAGCTTCGGTAGCCTCAGACTATTTTATATTCAGACATGGAACCTCTTTCACATTATTGTCCTGCTACTCCTGCGACTAGAATTCTTAACGAAAACCCTGAATTAAATACCGTTGTTCATAATATTATGTTGTTTCTCACTCATTTTTCGCTGGAATGTTATTTGCAATAGCAGTCTGAACCTAGGGAGTGTTTAGTTCTACAACAGTGGAACCAGGTAAATACAGACACCAAGAGAACATGCCATAATGCTCATATTATTCAGGTGTCCATATTAAGCGGGCTGTCAGAAAACAGTGTCAACGACCTTGCTCAAAAATATGTAAGCTTATTACCGGTAAATATTTTGTAATATTTCCCAAAGAAGAAAGCCATTTCATTTATTTCTGAACTAAGATGGTTTACTGGGCAAAGCTTAAGGGGAAACCTTTTTCTCGAATCCAAATGCACCGGACTAGGTTTTGCAGAGAATAATTTCTTCGATGGCAGCAAAATATCAAAATTTCGTTTTCATCAAGATCCACTCGCATGATCGCAAACATTTCATATTTTTGTTCAAATAGCGCTGGATTGTCGTTAGCCACAACTGGCTCATTACCGGTTAGCTTTTCGAGCTCTTCAAGTCTTTTATTCAAATCGTGGATGATCGCTTTGCGCTAGTCGAACTCCTTGCGACATACGGAAGAGAAGGAATTCTAAACATCTAAATTTCCTTCACGGCTTCCCGAGTTAAACTCATTGCGAATACTTGATCTTCACTAAATTCATCTTAAAGAAGCGTCGTAATAGCGTTTTCACTAAGAAAACGCCAGAAGAGCCGGTGTCTATCACTACCGATGTCACATGTGACTATGGAAACAAGTGTTTACCTGTGACTACTATATCGCTTAACATGTCCGTCGTTTTTGTAGAAGTTAGGTTAAATTTAAAAAAAAAAACAAAAGGGGGTGTGATTCAAACATTGTTAAGGTTTTTAGTTATAAAGATGTTTAAGGTAATAAGTCTCCATGTCCGGGATTCAGAGGGCGGTCGGACAAAAGTTTCAAAATAGTCTATGTCCGAGAGTTTGGTTTTCTTCGCTTTCGGGTAGACTAGGCGAAGGTTAGGCGACAAGTACACTGCATACATAGACGTCTTATTTGCAGTAGGTAAGCTTAATCACCGATATAGTAAAAGCAAAACACGAGAAAATTGGAACAAACTCACCTTTTCTTGAAAAATATTTGATGACCGAGTAACCAGTCTTCAGGTTTTTTCTTCGAAGAGTTCATTTTGGAGCTTCAATAAAAAGCGACCTGTACCTCGAGAAAAACGTACTTTTTTCTCCCGGCGCACTAGGATCGCTAAGCATCATGGGCCTTATATCTCGCACATTGCGTCAGGATTCACGTGTAGTTTCACGTGACTTTTGATGACCTTTGATGCAAACAAACGCCAAAGTTCGGAATTCCCGCCATTTCCTTCAAATAAATTACCGTTTTGGCGCGCTGATGTGTCATAAATTAGTTTAAGTGTGATGATGTGGCAAAATACGGAATTTGCAAATAATAATCTTTAATCATTATTTATACAAGGTAGAAAGTATCATCATAAATCAGGCTGACAGTTATATCGCAAGTGTGTTAGCGATAATGGTGATTTTTGGCTCTTTTAACATGTTCGCACCTGTCTAGTGAGGCAATAGTTTGGTAATAATTCACTTGACCCCTTGACTCTTTTGTCTGTTCTAACCAATCAAGAACAAGAAATTATATTTCTCCTATAGCGTGTTTTCCGTGAGGTCATTCTTACCGGTATAAAAAGACGGAAACTCGTCTGTTCAGTTATTACTTCGTGTCCGAGAAAAAGTTACAACATGTCTGGTCGCGGCAAAGGAGGCAAAGGTCTAGGAAAAGGAGGCGCCAAGCGTCACCGAAAGATTCTTCGTGACAACATCCAAGGCATCACCAAGCCAGCTATTCGTCGTCTTGCTCGCCGTGGCGGTGTCAAGCGAATCTCTGGCCTCATCTACGAGGAGACTCGTGGTGTTCTCAAAGTTTTCCTTGAGAATGTGATCCGTGATGCTGTTACCTACACCGAGCACGCCAAACGCAAGACTGTGACCGCTATGGATGTGGTGTACGCTCTCAAACGTCAAGGACGTACTCTGTACGGATTTGGCGGCTAGATCTTTGCGCTACACACTCCAACAAACGGCTCTTTTAGGAGCCACCAAAGCTCTAGAAGTCATAACCAATAAAGTGTTTTCTTTATCATATTAAATATACACCTCTCGTTAGTTTGGGCAGTATTTCTTAAATAACAACGAGCGAGGCTACAAGAAGGAACTCACACAAGGATACGATGTTCAATTCATTTTATTAACAATTATACATAATTAATTTTATTTACTTGCGTCCTTACAATTATCTCTGCACTAGCTGACAATAATTCTAGAAGAAAGACTGCATTCTTAGCCCCACAAAACCCTCTGCGTGGCCGACATCAAGCCCGCCATTTTTGTACAAAACTACGGGCAAGACCGCATGACGTTTTTGGTATCGCAGGCTCAACCTGGTCTCGGTCGTTGTTATCTAAGGACTTCCGCGGGAAGTCCTTAGATAACAACGACCAAGACCAGGTTGAGCCTGCGATACCAAAAACGTCATGCGGTCTTGGCCGTAGTTTTGTACAAAAATGGCTAAGAATGCAGTCAGGGGGGGTGATGAACTCGCCAATCGCTCCTATAGGGATCGCGCGGCCGATGATCTTGGCCATCGTGACGTCACGAGAAATTTATTTCGGGAACTTTAAATGGTTTCATTGAGCGAAATTGTCTCGTGGTTTCAAGAGGTAAAAGTCGAGACGTTGCGATGAAACGACCGAAGGTATGTGTTTATCTATTAATGCTATATAGTAAAATTGCAATTTATCCTAGGAAAGAGCATTTCCATCGTAAAAAATCAAGAACTTCCCGAGATCGACCAGATGGTACAACTCATACCGGGGCGTCTTTAGAGACGCATAACTAAAAACCCCAGCAGAACTTAGTCTCGAGAAAAACAAATGACGTTAATATGGTATAGGTCTATCAATTAGTGATAGAAGTGAGTCATCTAATAAGTTAGCAAAAATGATCAGTGGGATAAAAGTCGCAAACCTCAGGGTGTTTACAAAAATTGCGAAAGTGGCGTGGACAGGTCACGAAACATAGCGTCATGATGTTCATACTCGACTATTAAATTGTGTAAACAATTTATTAACACTAAACAAATGTAAGAAGCAAGTGGTTTTTTTTTATAGAATATGGGCTATAATCTTCAAGGCTTTTGAAAGGATTTCCTGTTTGAGTCAAACGTATCAAAATGTTAATAAAGCGTATTGAATCTAATCGTCGCGCGATAACCAAGGATATTATAGCTTATTATATTGCAACTTTTCACTATAAATTACGATCATTTTGCCAAACATTCATTGCTCATGATGGAGATAAGTTCACATTGCCTTTCTCTTTGCTTCTTCGCCCCACAAACAAAGGAGAACATGGTTTTTATCCAGTAAATAGTCAAACAGAATCTATCCCTAGGGTAAAGTGCCGTAAGCTAAAGTTTTTGATCAACATCAACATTTTTAGGGCTTTATGCAGAGAATCCAAGAGGAGGAGCCGTAGAAAGGATGGGTATGTAGCTTTGCCTTAATCGCTTTACAGAGTTAATAGGAAAAAAAAACTAGAAAAAGCCAAGAAAACGGACACTAGTAAGCGTTTCAATGGTGTAATATTGAAAATGTGTTTCCTCGGGCGTCCGCATCTAAAAATGAGGGGAAAAAAGATTTCTAAGGATATAAAAAATTGCAGGATTTTCATGCGATGAATATCATCACCCTTCTCACACTTTTACAATATAAAAAGAGACTTTTTTATGTTACATTTTTTCGGTTTTCCTTTTTGTGTAGATCAGTAAAGACACCAAAGTCCAAGAATGACAATATAGTTCAATAACTACACGAGTTCATTCGTTGATGCTTTTTAACTTTCTTGGACTCCATGCTATTGTCAGTTACATCAAGTGACACTGGCCAGTTCCAACAATTCGGGGCCTGCTCGTACAGTTTTATCACCCAGCTTGTACAGTTTTATCACTCAGCTGATGTAGCTTTGTGGTAATTTCTTGGTAGGCGTAACTTAGTGAAGACAATCATTCCATGACTATAGGTGTTCCATTATAATAGCTCTAAAGCCTTTCTTTAAAATTTGCTGTTGTACTGCCTCTGCTAATATATTTCACATAGCCTTGCCATTGCTATGGTATGATTACAGTTAGGTTGACAGGTATTCATTTCGCTATTGGTTTAAGATTAGAAACCAGTCTTTGGATTATCTTGATAGGTTGCTTGAAGTTACAAAAATTTATAATTCAAGGGAGAAATATTTTTTTACCGTTGCTTGGGGGGAGGGGGGGTGGTTGTGTTTGTGGTTTAACTCACCTATATTAATGTGAAGTTTAGGGAGTAGTTGAGGAAAACCATTATAATATCTGATTTAAGAGATGCTTAACAAATAATTAGGGATTTTAAGTGATAATATTGCCTTTATTGATTTATTTTGTTTTGACTTTTGTATATATAATAATCTCTTTTTATCTGACTGTTTTTATAATTAGGTGCTTCCTTGGCTGGGAATACTCTGTAGATGATGAGAAAAAACATGCAGTGTATGATGGAGGAGGTGCTGCTTACTGGATGTCTGTAAAGATCTAGTATAATAGATTCCACGAAGAGAGTAGTGCGGTGCGGGAAGTGGACGATGTTAGATGGAGTGGATTCCATGGACCAAGAAGAGACCATACAGGATACGAAAAATTAGAAGAACCAGTTTCCTTTTATTTTTTATATACTGAACAAATGTGTTTTCTTTCTTGCATAACAGGTCTGACTTAGACTTGTTTACATGTAAAAACTTTGCACATTGACTTTGATTAAAAGAAACGGTTTGTTATCAATAAAATTTTCTTACACTGGTGTTTTTCTTTTACTTCTTCTTTAACTTTTTGGTCTCTTCTAGAATTTAGTTAGCCAAGCAGTCTAGCTGCCCTGCCATTAGTTGCAGTTGGGCAGCTACCTGCTTGGCCTCTATTACTGTGTTCTTAATTTCTTTTGCTTTTTTTCTTAACCTTTCTTCTTTTCCTTCCAAGTCTTTCTCTTCTCTTTCAATTTCCTTTCTCCTCTCCTCAATCTCAGTGGCTACCAGTCAGCTTCTTACTTCTATTTCTTCTTCCAGGGATAGCTGTAAAAATGAGTAACACACCTATAATAATCTGTCTATTATTGTTAACTTATCTTACCCCTGTCTATACGATAATAAAATATGATGAGCTCATCCTTTAAAACATAAAGCATCCTATCTCAACAAACTGCTGAAAGCCTTGTTTCATCAGGTACGGGGAGGGGAGGTGTGGCAGGGTAAACGCAAATAAAAATAGCCATAGGGGAATGGGGGGGGTTTCGGAGAAACGGCCTGTTTCTATACGTTTTGACGTCATTATGGTACCATTCGGCTGAGCCCTATGTGCCTTTTGTTATTTTAAGATGCCTTTTGCTTTCCCAGAAAACCATGAGATTGGGAGTCTTGCCGTATCAGCACTTGTCTAGTGTCACTAGGGGACTTCTGTAAATTATATAAATGAGTTACAGTACTTTCTCATTTCATTTTTGTTTGTATAAATTTGTTTGACTCATTTGATATCCTAAAATTTGAGGTACAATTTGCTCCACACAAAGAAAGATATTAATGCAAATGTATATCATCATATCTCTGGGAGTATTCCAAATGTTTCTGCCTTTTATTTGAATGGTACTTAGCTCCTCATACAGACCTGCCAACCCCTGATAAAGGAAAATCTGTAGACTCATGAAAAAAAATCGGGAGATTCTACAAAAACTAGTAAGATTCTATTTTTTCCCAATCAAAATTAAACGACCCCTTTTCCATTAGGGGAGTCAACTGTTTATTTTAATATAACCTTTCTTTAGTGTGGTCCGTTATGTAACAAATTAGATGCCGCTTTTTCTTTGATGACTTTAAGAGGCCAGAAAATAGGTTATCACTGTGACGAAACATACAGCAGAGTCATTTCTTTGGGCTAAGACAACTTCATGGCTAAAATAGTTAAAGCTTATCCAGGCACAAGAATTTCCCCACAAAATTTATGTTTTTATTCAACAAGGTAATATTTCAATTTAGAATATTTCCCAGAAAACCATGAGATTGGGAGCCTTGTCATGAGACCGTGAGAAAAGTTAAAAAATCATGAGACTCACGGCAGAATGGAGAGAGTTGGCAGGTCTGTCTCATATCACATTTTCTATCGAAACCTGTATGTAGTAGGAAGAAACTTTGTACCAAGTGGGCACTACAGCATTCTCTGAGGTGTCCGCTTAAATTATACAAGTTTCACTGTACATGTTTGACTCCATTCGCACTAACTATTGATGTGGAAGGATATGAAATTGCTTCATGCATAACAGATGTACATGTTTGGAGCTGTATGTAAATCTTATTAATTTTTTTTGCTATTTATGAAAACTTAATGTAAGCTTAAAGTGCAACTAACCCCCAAAAATGTTTTTCGCTAAATGAAATCTCCTTATTTTTCTGATTACTTTTGCGAAAAAATTATCGTGATTGACAAAATCCTCGCGTTTCCATGGCTGTTTAAAGTTAGGTCTCTTGTGTCCCATTACCGAGGTTCGTGGGAGCTGGGTACGAATGTTGTTGTGACGTCATCGAAGGAGGACATCTGCCGCGGACTCATGAGTAAATGACCGAGAAACGATAAAGGGAAAATCATTTTAACTGATTTTAAGCGAGCGGGATACTAAAACCACCAAAATTCAACGGAATATGTCTTTAAGTGATTCAAGTTCTGAGAGAAGTTTTAATTCAGAAGATTCTGAGGCAAATTTGGCCGAAGTGGAAGATGAACTAAGTGATCGCGAGTCGCAAGTTTCATGTGAAAGCCTGGAAAATGACATTGCATATCTCGATCAACCCTTGGCTGATGAAGAATAGCTAAAAAAGTACGAAGAAGAAGTTGATGAGACAAATAAGCTAGAGCAAGAACTACGGGGAAGAGTTGAAGAATCAGTTCATGTGGATTCTTGGTGAGTGTCGGCAAATTTGTAGTATGATCGTGTGAAGATCGAAGTAAAAGCTTATGTAAATAATTGAGTACCTGCTTGTTTGGCGGCGTGATTGCTGTAATGTATGATGAGAGTGGTTAGCTGTCGCTACAAAAAGTGTTATTTTTGTATGATTCTAGCTACCTTGATTGTTACAGGTGTTCCTGTGGAAACTGAAGCCGTGTTGTCCTTCAGAATTTGAGCGAGTGCTACTGCTGCCAGGAGCTGTAGTTGGTTACAAAGAAGCCATGTGTAGCGAAAGTGTTCTTGAAGATATTCAACTCGAAACGGCCTTAAGGTGTATCACACAACATCCTGGTTTTGGTCCTAGCTACCTTCAAAAGTGGAGCTTACGTATGGCTGGCGAACGTGTCAATACCAAAGCCAAACAGAGATATAAACAAACTGGAACCGAAGAAAGGTGAGATAGTTTTTGTTATTTTTGTACCGCATTGGAGTCAAATACGATGGATATGGTACACACTCGATTTGAAAACATACAAATTCTTTAATACATCGTCTAGCCGAAATTAAATACTTTTCTTATTGTCTTTTTTTTTACAGTTACTTGCGTAGCATTGCCTACAGGGAGTTTTCCAGACTTGTCTACAAGCGCATTCCTCTTCCTGCGTATGCTTACACGGAAATAAGAAAATAATTTCCTGTCGACAGGGATGAAACCTACACTGGATTCGAACTCGACGAAGATGATTAAGTAAACTTTTTAGGCTTTTTCCCTTGTAAATTATTCTGTTATTAAATTGCTGATCATCTGTTTGACTGTCTGTTTTACTTCATCTTTTGTTGACGTAAACAGTAGATTCATTTTGAACTGTAGCTTTTACCACTATTTTTTTTCCTTTTGATATACAATTTTATAAATTTCAATAAGCATGTAATAAAAAAGAACTAGCGATAAATCAACAGGTGGGGTGTTCGCCCGGGGGGTACTCACCATAATGGCCTATAAAGGGAGGCTCCGCCTAAAAGGGGTATCTTTTTCTGGCTTCAGTATATGAAAGGGTAGGGATTTTACTCGTTGAAGTATATGAAAGGGTAGGGAAATCTATCATTTGGGTCTGTGAAATGGCTAGTAGGGCTCACAAATGAATTTTATGGCTTTATAAAGTCAAGAAAACGTTCTATTTGTCTGATTGATTCCAATTTAAAAGACAGTTTATTTAAAGCGGTCAAAAGAGATGCAAAGTTCTAAACAAGGTATGTGAAAGGGGTACCAAATGTCAATAGAATTGAAGGTATACGAAAGGGGCACCTTTTTTGTGAAAAATGGTATATAAAGGGGTAAGGAGTTGGACCTCGGGGTGGAACCTCCCCACATAAAAATTTGTTGAGTACCACCCCAGGGGTGTTTGTTGTAAATAATAAAAAAGTCATTATGCAATGAAAATGTATTTTTGCCCACCAAAAGAGGCCACTGCTAGCACAAAACTTTTTTCCTCTCCATTATGAAAAACAGCAATCTCCTATAGCCCCTTGTTACGAGAGAAAGAGTAATCAGGAGATGTGTCACTGTAAGTAAATTCAATACAGTACAATTCAGCAGCTCCTCTAAAGGCGATAGAAAGGGTTGTGAGGATGAAAATCTTTACTCCTTTTTCCACAAAATTCATTCCTTTCTCCAATTTTTATAGAAAATAAGCTACATAATATATTATAAACAGAAAAGATCACTACAGTCAAATACACAACTTATGCAGTTGTGAAAAGAAAGCCTGAAAAAATTCAGGCTTACAGGGATTCCAACCCTGATCTCTGTGATACCAGTGCAGTCCCCGTGCAGGTTGAAATTGAAATGAACTGCTGCAAGAATGTGCCTAAAAAACAAAAACAGGCAATATTTTCAATAAAGAGGTTATACAGACTAAACTACAAAAACGTAATATCATTGAATAACGAAGGGCTTGGAATAACACTTTGTGAACTAACGTTCTGGATGTTTTTTTCTTCCAAATCAGCTAAAAAATTTTCTATGTGGCCTGTGATTCAACAGAAACACCTTGCCTTGCATTTTTTTGCCAGTTTTAGCTTATTTTGCAAGAAAAAATGTATGCAAAAAATGCGTTGGCCTTTTTTTGTTAAAATAGGAAACAAAAGAAACCTATTAAGGTCTTTGTTTAGCAAAATCAGCAGAGCGGGAGATTATTCTTACCATGAATACATTCCAACATAAGAATATGCTATCATCTGAATATGGCTGCCCGGAAATCTTAGCTTACTACGTACAGATAAATATCGTACCTCATCGTAAAGACTGGTCCATCTTCTGCTTTGATTTAGCCGACGACCTTGTTCCCTTTAAAACTAAGTCCGCGAAAACTCGCCTTGAAAATGATGGGCTCCTGATCGTTGATCACTAGATCAAAAATTCGATTGTTTTTAAGCGCGCACGCTGTAAAAATGGTTGGCTCCTATTTAGCTCTCCTCTGCTGGACAAAGTTCACCCATTTCCGTCCTCTTTTAATGCTTTCCTCGCGTGAGTCATCAAAGATAGGAATTCTCTGAAGCCCGATACTTCTTTGGGGATCGGCTGTTCTGCTACAACCGAAAACAACACAGGCGTCCGCATGATTCCAGAAGAAGATTTCAAGAAAGTCCGTGTTGCTCGCGAAGGTCGAGCTCCTTCGATGACGTCACAATAACACTCGGACCCATTCTCCGCAGAGCTCGGTAGTGGCCGCAAGAACCGCCAAAATTTGAAACTTTGAAAAATTATAAAAAAATAAGGAAAAACGCTATGACCAAAATTTTTTCGCACAAGTAAGCAGGATGATAAGAAGATTTCGTTCAGCGAAAAACATGTTTGGGGGTTAGTTGCACTTTAAAGGTATTACAGAGAAATATCCTTTGCTTCAACAAGACGGTACAACCTTCAAGTGTTAAAAAATATATATTCCTGGTGTAATTATTATAGATACATAGTGTTGAGGGAAGTCTTTGGTTTCCTTTTTCTTAAAACCGAAAAATAATTGACTTACATTGTGCCGGGGTAACCGAGTCGAGGTCATCTGTTTATATCAATATTAAGCACACTCGAATGGACTGATCATTTTTACTGCTAATTTCTCCCATTAAACATCAAGGACGATGTTTTCCACTATTGCTGACCTACCCTTCTGCCAAGTTTCGAATTTCCACACCAAAACGATTTTCTAAAACATGCGATGTTAATATGCGATCATGCGAATTTCTGCGACAATTATTCCACTTGAAAAAATTGGCTTAAACTGTTTACGAGGTAATTATGAACAGAATATAATAAAATTAACTCTCCTTCTCGGAAAAAAAGCTGTTGCAACTATACTTTCCCTCTAACAGAAACTACTTTAAAGTTTACTTATCCCGAAAAGACAGCTTGAATAGGTGGTACTATTGGCATTATTGGAGATAACAGCAAAGTAATGAATACAATGGCATCAGTTCTGGGACTGTACCTTTACTAGCGGCTACGCTCGCACACTCGAATGGACTGATCATTTTTTCTGCTACTTTATCTCAATTAACTTCAGAGGCAATGCTTTCCCATAGAAGTAACCTACCCTCATGCCAAGTTTCGATGTTCAACACCCCACCGATTACGAGAAAATGCGATATTACTGTGCGAACATGCAAACTTTTGCGGCACATTATTCCACTCGAGGAAATTGACCGAAACTGTTTACAACTCTCATACGCGTTATTTTTCGGATTAATGCACATTTCACTCACCTGCTCGGAAAGAGATGTTGGAACTGCACTATCCTACCGTGAAAAAGACCATTTTGGAGAGTCAGTATCCAGGAAAACCAACTTTAAAAGTAGCATTTGGAAATGGCAACGGCGCCATTTTGGAAAACTCCTCGAAGTTGCGCGCTTCTCTCTTCGTGACGTCACGATGGCCAAGATCGTCGGGACAAACAAACTACCAAGTTCACCACCCCCACCCGAATGCAGTCTTTCTTCTTGAATTTTTGTCAGCTAGTGCGGAGATAATGGTAAGGACGCAAGTAAATAAAATAGACCTTGTCACGGTTTTCGACGCCATCTTGACGAGTAGGCAAACGCGTGAGAAATTACAGTGTTTGTATGAGAATCTAATGTCGAATAATTTCCTTAGAAGGGCTGTTCTGAAAAAAATATGATTTGTAAACTAAAGCTTCACTCCTAAGGATTCTCCTGAAAAAATTTGAGGGCGTTACATGCACTAGAAGACGTAGAACCACTTTTTAAAATTTTCTATACATTTGTCTGTAAGAAAGTCCTGGAGAAATTACAGACAAATATATGGAAAATCTATAGCAAGCCTCTGGTGAAATATAAGCACAGGTACGCCCCAAATTGTTTTAGGATAATCCTTTGCTTTGTAGCTTTAGTTTACAATTGATATTTTTTTCAGAACAGCCGTTTTACGGAAATTATTCGACATTAGATTCTCATACAAACACTGTAATTTCTCACGCGTTTGCCTACTCGTCAAGATGGCGTCCAAAACCATGACAAGGTCTATTAATTATGTATAATTGTTAATAAAATGAACTGAACATCGTATCCTTGTGTGAGTTCCTTCTCGTAGCCTCGCTCGTTGTTATTTAAGAAATACTATGAGGAATATTTAAACTAGAAGTTCTCATTGAGAAGGGAAGTGCTGCCGTTAGTTGTGAAGCGAATAGGACAAAGACAGTTTGTAGAACAGTTGAACATATAAATTCTCTTTTATTAAAGTCAATAACTTACACTTGCTATGGGGCGCCGTTTGTAAAAAAAATGATTTAACTTAATTTTGTCATTTTTTTCGTTATTTATTAAATAAAGTTTTGTGATATGATATCATACGTCAATGATTTGATATAATAAATGTTGATTTCAAATCATGCGTTTGTGATTTGATAATATAAATTATTATTTAAAATCATGCGTTTATGATTTGATATAATAAATTCTGATTTCAAATCATACCTTTATGATTTGTTATAATAAATTATTTTTTCAAATCATACCTTTATGATTTGATATAATAAATATTGATTTCAAATCATAAGTTTATGATTTGATATAATAAATCCTGATTTCAAATCATAAGTTTATGATTTGATATAATAAATCCTGATTTCAAATCATTCGTTTATGATTTGATATAGTAAATCCTGATTTCAAATCATAAGTTTATGATTTCATATAATAAGTTCTGATTTTAAATCATAAGTTTATGATTTGATATAATAAGTCCTGATTTCAAATCATAAGTATATGATTTCATATAATAAAAATCATTATTTGATATCAGTAAAACCATGATTTAATTTAATAAGTAATAAGTAACCGCGTGACTTGGCACGTGGGTTACTAGCGCGGGAATAATCGCAAAGATGGCGACACAACCAGATCAGCTATCGAAGTCAATCACTTTTGCGGTCTCTAGAGCCGTAGAAAGGGCGGTTGACCAAGCTTTGGCATCCCTTCCGAGCCTTCCTGGCAATTCAGGTTTTGCTCCTCCTACACAAGAGGTATGTAACATTGATGTATCACTGCTAAAGCATCCCAGTCGCTGCCGGGGTGATGACCTGTGTGTCGATGTGATTAGCAAAAAAATCATTATTGATGTCTTCCAAGCGCCTCATCTATTTCTTACATGTTG
Organism: Porites lutea; assembly: GCF_958299795.1. NCBI lineage: Eukaryota > Metazoa > Cnidaria > Anthozoa > Scleractinia > Poritidae > Porites > Porites lutea. Next base: position 27,102,714 of record NC_133201.1, on the reverse strand, counting down.
CACTGCATCGTTAGTTAGGGGGGTTGCATGTTAATCGGAAAGCTATAACTATATTTACGAGGGAAAGAGGACTTTTGGACCTTTCGCTTGTCTGGCGCATTGCGTGACACATGCGGCTCATGGTTAATACCATGTCAGTTAAATTAGATGTGTTTGCTTCCTTTTTTTATGTCCTTTTGGTAGCCATACTAAAATAACATACAGTGAATGATTGTTTTTATTTAACAAAGTAAGGCGAGAAACTGATTTACCTGTCCGACTGGTGGAAAATTTACATAGTAGAGAAATTAATTGAATGAATTTGATAATTCATCTGTCATTCAGCAAGACACATCGACATACAGGTCATCACCCCGGCAGCGACTGCGATGCTTTAGCAGTGATACATCAATGTTACATACCTCTTGTGTCGCAGGAGCAAAACCTGAATTGCCAGGAAGGCTTGGAAGGGATGCCAAAGCTTGGTCAACCGCCCTTTCTACGGCTCTAGAGACCGCAGAAGCGATTTACCTCGATAGCTGATCTGGTTGTGTCGCCATCTTTGCGATTATTCCCGCGCTAGTAACCCACGTGCCAAATCACGCGGTTACTTATTACTTATTAAATTAAATCATGGTTTTACTGATATCAAATAATGATTTTTATTATATGAAATCATATACTTATGATTTGAAATCAGGACTTATTATATCAAATCATAAACTTATGATTTAAAATCAGAACTTATTATATGAAATCATAAACTTATGATTTGAAATCAGGATTTACTATATCAAATCATAAACGAATGATTTGAAATCAGGATTTATTATATCAAATCATAAACTTATGATTTGAAATCAGGATTTATTATATCAAATCATAAACTTATGATTTGAAATCAATATTTATTATATCAAATCATAAAGGTATGATTTGAAAAAATAATTTATTATAACAAATCATAAAGGTATGATTTGAAATCAGAATTTATTATATCAAATCATAAATGCATGATTTTAAATAATAATTTATTATATCAAATCACAAACGCGTGATTTGAAATCAACATTTATTATATCAAATCATTGACGTATGATATCATATCAGAAAACTTTATTTAATAAATAACGAAAAAAATGACAAAATTAAGCTAAATCATTTTTTTACAAACGGCGCCCCATAACTTGCTGGCATTATGAAACACTCAGAGCGTAATATAAAAAATGAACCGATCACGATGACAAATACGCTTACATTCATATAACTCGCTAAGGTTTCAATACCATTTTGTAATTCATTTTAATAAAATAATTCATGAAATTCTAAAACAACAGCAGTGCTGATAGGCTGTTTCTTCATCGAACAATCATCGTACACAGGATCGATGAGATGAGTTGCGAACAAATGACGTAAAGGCCAAAACTTGTTTATTCACAGGTCTGGTAGATGTACAGCACATGCTGTTCACTTACGTAACTTACAATCCTGATTACCAAGATAACAATCTGTGTGACAAAAGAATACTCGCTATAACTAATCTTGAAACCTGAATAAAAAAAATTAACCCAAACAAATGTTCCGTACAATACGTCTTCAACTGTTCTTACCGTTTAGGCCGTTTAAAAAGACAGCAAGCATCCGATAAACTACGATTTCTGCACAGATCTCACATGAGAGCAAAACAAAATGGCGGGTTGCTCTTAAGAGAAAAACAGGCGCGGCAGCTAAGCAAACCGCTTACTGCACAGCGCTGCAGTCACAGTCCATCGAACCAAAAATCTCAAATGCGTCAAGAATATGGTCTGCTGCCGACTGATGCCCGGCAGCAGTAACAACGACTTGGACCAGGTTTGGAAGGGTAGATGGCTGGATAGAGGTCTACGACAGTTTGTTATGTCTGCGGCTGTTCGGTAAAATATGCATATATTCCATGTTAAAAAAAAAAATGGCGGTAAATTCGAACACGTGGAGTGATCTTTTTACCAAGAAGTTATCGGATTATTCTGGTTATGTGTTAAGCCTTGATGACGCCACGAGGGTCTTAAAAGCATATGAAGTCGCCACCACTTCGACCTTTACCGTTATTAAGCAAACAAAGGGATTTGGAAGCACTTCTATGACAAGAAATCTTAAAGGTGTATATGTCATACATCTATAAATGTACTTTTTAATGAGCATTCTTGTTTCAATATAAATGTTTTAATAATGCCTCAAGAATGAGTACTGGGGAACAACTTGATTAATGCATGAAGAATCATTTGGCTTAAAATCACTATTTGTACATTTGTATTACCTGAAATTAATTTTTTTTTGGATTGAGGGACTATGGAAATCGATGGAATATGTATTCCCAGGGGGGGAGGTACTTTAGGAATTTCTGGGTGGGGATGTGCCGCTGAGACCCTGGAACCCTTAACCTATACCAGAGCTAATTCAGCTAAATTTTGCTACCCTATACTAGAGTAAACTCCCCAAATCTCCCCTATCCTAGAGTAGCTGTTTCCCTAGTCTAGACAAAATCTTCAACCAACTGATCAGTTTCCTGAAAAATGATACCCTATTCTAAACCCAAATGTTCTGATTCATATACCCTATCCTAGAGTAAACTGCTTGAAAACCATACCCTTCACAGCGGCACATACCTATATAGCCCATATATGGCAGTACCCCCGCCCCCCGGGATGTATTGTGCACAGTAGACAAGTCCCCCCAAGTCATTAGAGGTTACTCCCTTGCATACACTATAAATTATGCTCTATATGGGCATCTGCCACTTAACAGGGTTTGCTTGTTGTCACTCTAACTGGTACAGGGTAAGAAAATCACCCTTATCTCTGAATCAGAGACAATATAATTTTTTGTACATTTTTCTCAATCAAGCTTAGGAGCAAAACCCAACTCCCTCTTTGCTTTTAATTATCACTGAGGATTGCAAGGTCCTTTCTATTTGTCAGGATCAGCTGCAGAGTTCCAAGGACTCAGCAGCACCCTCCACCCCGCCCCCAACCGGGGGGGGGGGGAGGGGGTCCTGAACACCCTAATAGTGACCTCTATGACAATCAACACCTCTTGATTTTTAAAGAACCAAAATCTGGAAAAAAGACACTGTTGTAAGCTATGTGATACAGTGAAACATGAAAACGCTTGTGCATTTTTGTATTCTAAGATCATCATCAGGACCATCACCAGTCTAATTTTTCACATCGGATCTTTTGGAAAGATGTACAACAAACGAAGGGAACAAATCTTAACTTTGATGGCATTCCTTTTGTCATCTTGGGTGCCAAGCTTTTTGAATGTCAAAATGGACCTGATCGCAACAAGGCCTTGAAGGAAAAATATGCTAAGAAAAAGGTAAGGTAACGGAACAATAGCACTTATGCAAATGAACGTAATTTTCTGTGGTTTTGATGAAAGCATAAGTCTTGTAAATGGGTGGATCAGAAATGTCATTGTAACACCACTCCATACACCTTTAAACATCTCTCAGTTTTCTCTAATTTTGTTACTGATGTTTTGTTTTTTTTTTTTTTCAGGCATCTGGAGATCATGATTATTGTGGGAAAAGAAGATACATGGTGCAAAACACTAAGAAGTGCAACTGCACTGCCCAAATACACATGCGGGAAATTATTGTATACCCAACATACAAGGTTTGGGATGAAATTGTAACAGTACAACAACAATAACCATTGTTCCTACAAATTATAATATGAACACTAGAAAACTGGGAATGAGAGTAAATGCTAATGTTTCCATGCAGGGAATCAATTGGTGGAAGTTTTCAGGCTAAGGGTTCCAGGTCTCCAGAGATAAACCCCTGCCCAATATACCCCAGCATACTCCTCGAAGAATTGGTATGCTTGTTGTCAAAACTGAGGGGGGAGGGGGGGGGGGCTGCACTGCCCCAATTAGAATAAATTACATCTAATGACCATGATGGTAGAGATGATAATAATTGTTACTACCACTTAGACTTCTGTTGTCTGGAGAAACTAATCACCTATGTACTGGAGCAGAGATAACTAATCACTAAGGACTTTTTTATGCTTGTCTCTAAAATTTAGATTATTTCATACATTGGATGTTACAAGTACTGTTTTGGATATCATCTTTAAAATTCAAAATGGGTTATAGTACCCCTCACTTTATCATGGAATAATTATTAATTACATTAAAAATTTATTTACTCATAACAGATTGAATCAGAGACAAAATCCAGAAAGGAAGAAGCATCAAAAAAGCTCAGGAGTGATTTACAGCAGGGAAAAGCTGAGGGGGAACGTCGCATATACATTTCTCTGCCAAAAACTGATGAGCACAAGAACCATCCTTTTGGGCAGGTTTGTGCGGAATTCTGGTTTGTGCAGAGAAATACAATTTAAAACCTGTTGATAGGAGGTGGAAGTCCCTTAAAAACAAGATCACACCGTAAAAAATTTAATTTCCCATTAGGCACCCTCAAGCCTTTGACCTCCAGACTTACATAGAAGTTAACAAACAAAAATTCTGGAAATAATTCATTTATTAATAGGCAAATATGACATTTTATTAATTTTAGAGAGCTGGATTAATGCAACGCATTGACGACAGAGTTGTGAAGAAAGTGAACGAACTAGTAAAAGATGGTGTCACTAGCGTTGCAGAGATGGAGAGGCATCTAGGCTTCTATGTAAAAAAGGAGCTTTATGATGGTTTACCTCTGCCAGATCCTGGTAACCGCCGTTTTTTCCCAAGTCGTAATGACATATATAACATCATGTACACGGCCTCTATACAGATGCTTCACTCCAAGATTGATCAAGAGGAACTGGCCCATAAGATTGCTGAATGGCAACAAGAATCCCCCCAAGATAAATTCTTTCTGCGACCAAGTACGAAGTCTGCATCAGAAAGTTTTGAGTCAGCACCAGAAGTGTTGGAGGAGGATGACATTATGTGGCAGATGAATGATGCAGATTTACATGCTGGCAAACAGTCTACTGATCTGCTGTTTGTTCACCAAACCCACTGGCAGAGAACACTAATCGAAAAATATGGCAATGAAATTTGCCTCCTTGATGCCACCTACAAAACTTCCAGATATGCCCTTCCTCTATTCTTTTTGTGCATCAAAACTAATGTCAATTACTGTGTTGTTGGATCATTTGTCATACAGCGCGAGACCAGGCAGGCAATTGCTGAAGCACTTGATGTGTTACGTGAGTGGAACCCACAATGGTCGCCAAGATTTTTCATGACCGACTTCAGCGATCCTGAAATTAAAGCAATTGAAGAAGTTTTTAACCGTGAGTTTTAAAAATGCTGCCAAAAATGAATTTATAACATAACAAACTTGAGATTATCATTAAAATACTTTATTTAATTAGCAAAACAGTTCCACAATAATCCCTGAAATTCTGAGAAACTGCCCACCTACCCTATCCCTCCGAAAGTTTTCCCTAAGAGAGTAAGTCAACAGCAATGTTGGGTTAAGGATGGGGTGGGTGAGCAGTTACCCAAAATGGGCCAGCTTTGGTTGAGAATCATGAGCCTGAATCAGATACATGTAGTAAGTTGGGTGGGGAAAATAACCTTTTCACCTTGCCCTATTATTCATTTTCTACAAATGTTTCCATATCACATCTGGTGTGTGACCTCATTAATTACAGCCTATGTTTAAAGAGTGATCGGTCTGTCTCAAAGAATTATCTTTAAGGACAGATTTTTTCTTTTTTGAATGTTAGAATGCACTGTGTACATCTGTGACTTCCATCGCCTCCAAGCCTGGCAACGATGGTTAAACACGTCCAGCCATGGACTAGTACAGGGCAAAGAAGAAGTCCTAGCTTTGTTGAAGAACCTAGCAAAGGCTCCCACTGAAACTGCTTATGAGAAAGCATCACAATCTCTAATGGAAAGTCAATACTGGAAGACCAACAGTGATCTCAGAAACTGGTTTGAAAAAAGGTGGCTTTGTGAGAACAAGGTAAATGAAAGGGAGATCTATTAATTGTTTCATTATGTTACATCTGTACTGACCAAGGCAAAATTCTTGTACCATTATTTTATGATTTTCATTTAAAAATCAAAGCTACTTATTATATTTTGTTATGAAATTTACCTCTACACTAGAAGGCTTACATATTGTTTTAATATCCTTCTCCGTAATATACCTCACTTATGTACTGTATTTTGTTCCTACTTATTCATGAAGAGATGGGTTTGGGCTTATCGCAAAGATCAATTCAATGTGGCAATCAATACCAATAATGGTATCAAAAGACAGAACTGGTCATTCAAGTACGACTTCCTTGCTAAGCAACGTGATACAAGCCTTTCAGGGATGCTCACAGTGCTAGTGACACAGTTTCTACCTTCAAGTTTCCGAAGGTTTGTTTTATGCAACAGTATACCATTTTACTTTCCATCAGTAGATATATTCTTTCATTCATTGCATTTCCCACATTTCCTTACTGGACAGTAACTGTAGCATTACTTGACCGCTTGTACTCTATAAGTTAGTGGCTAAGACATTGATGAAGAATGCTGCAAACTGTCTACTAACTTGGTTTGAACTGAGTTTAACACTGCCCTTAGGCCAATTCTTACACAGGAGTAGAGTTGTTCACAATGATGAGCATTCTTCTGTGTTGGCACCATAACCTACATGTACACATACTGTCAGAAAAATACAACAGAACAAACGCACATTTCATTTGGTTGAAATGTGATTAAATTTTCCACCATCAAGTACATCTATGAATGTAGGAGGTGAGCAGTTTCCCTGTCTGCCTATCTCTAAATTGCTAGTTTAGATAAGAAAAGCTTACAAATACTGGCTGTACATGACAACTGCAGCTAACAACCAGGCCCACTTAAGGACAGTTCTATTTACTGAGGTGTATGCTTGTTATTCAGATTTAGCATGCTCAGTCACATGTCATACCAAAAGAAAACAGAATACTTAATTACCTTCCAGCTATCTATCATTAAATCAACGTTACTCTGGGGAGTTCAAGCAGTATAACCAATCACTTCCACAGTGGCTCCACAACCGCCCACGTGCATTTGTTGACCATGTCAGAATGCGTCTGGACAATTCTCTCAATGTGCCCAAAGAAGACATTGAAGTCCTTCCAGATCAAACACCAACGTTTACAATTAAAAGTGACAATCAAAAGTCAACATACAAAGCCTGCTTTGGAGATGACAACAGCATGCCCTTTTGTACCTGCCCAGACTGGACCGAGCACCACCTACCCTGCAAGCACATGTGTGCCATCTTTCGCAATTTTGCGCCTGAGTACAGCTGGGACTCCCTTTCTTCCCTTTACAGGCTAAGCCCATATTTTCAACTTGACAATGAGGAGTCAGTCATGGGAAATAATATATCAATGTCCCAAACTACTAACCATAATATTGAAGAAACTGACTATGAAGTGGAAGAAAATGAATCACTAGAGACAACTGTCAATAAAATAACAGAAACAAAGAAGAATACAGCCTTGAATGTGAAGAAGCAAGCCCTCCAATGTAGGGAGCTCCTCGCCCAACTTAGAGATTTGACATACCTGTGCGAGAAAGAGGATGCTCTTAAAGATCTGCAGGCTTCACTAACAGCAAGTCTTCTTAGCTTTCGCCCCCAAGTTCCATCAGAGGGTGGGCTTTTGTTAGAAAAAAATTGCCAGAGAAAAGTAAAGACCAACAAGAGAGTGTTAACTGCCGTGAAGTATGCAGACCTCCCCCCTCGAAAGAAATTGAGGAAGGACAACACAACAAACAAAGAAAACCGGAAAAGAAAACCACATCTACTAAAGCCTAGTCAAAGCATGTCAAGCAAGAAAAAAGAGAAAAGGGCGGCGTCTGTACCGAGAAGAACTGCAACTCCATCGCTCTCACAAAAAACGGCTCAAACCGAGACAATAGATCCAGCTTCATTGGCGCCTCCCTTATTACTACCACAGATGGCTCAGGCCAAGAGAACAGAATCAGCACCTGTATGTAAGCCAACAATATCAGTATCTCCTTCACTGCCAGGCCAACCTGAGGTACTTGAGGGGAAAGATACAACACCTGCAGCCCCCATGCCAAACCAACCTTCATTTCCCACATCACAGGTACATGCAGCTCTCGGCAATGATAATCCATTATATTCAGACCTATCATCATTCCCTTCACTGCTACAGCAATCAACAGAGGGAAAGCCATCCCCTGCAGAAAAGAAGTTTGTTCCTGTTAAAGTTGTTCAAGGATCCATGAGCCAGCAGAATGAGAAATTCTCTGATAGTAACAGGGGCAAGCAATGCACAAGCAATAGTTTAACCTTCCTGCTTCATTACTTAACATGTCCTGGTGAAAAACAAAGCAAAGCAACAATTGATGCAGTTCTGAGTGTTGGAGATAAACTACATACAGCTTTAACCAAAGTCCTAAAATGCCCAGGGGAGAGGTTGTCATTTGAAGATGTTTCAAAGGCTGTTAAACTGTTGGGGGAAGGTGACTCCATTCTATTCCCTCAAGGGATACTCAGTGGTGATATCTTCTCCTTGTCAAGCAACCCACCATTTTTACCTCTGAAGGTAGCATTACAAAATGCCCTCCTAAACAACTCAGGCACTTGGCTGAGGTTCCCGGAATTTACAGTGGCTGTTTGTAAGCTACCAGATGGTTATTACAATCTGTTTGACCCTCACGCAAGAAATCAGAAGGGGTTTGTGGATGGAAATGGAACTGCAGTGATTATGTCCTTCCCTACAGTAGATTCATTAGTGAACCATGTCAGAACCTTTGTTGGACAAAATGGTTTGGAGACTGCCATTCAAAAGTCAGTGGACAGCTTATCCATGGCTGATCGCTCCTTTGAGTTGCTACCTGTTGCCGTATCCAACAAAGATTATGGCCAACCACAAAAAAACAGCTGCTTGTCTAGGATGACCAGTGGAGTATCATCTGAACAAAAGGATGTTTCTTTTCAAAGGTAAGAAAACAACTCACCACGCATAGTACACTCCATTATATTCTAAAAAGATGAGCTTATGACCAAGGCAATACTCACTAGGACATCAGTGAGAAACATAAATATTTGATTAAGCATGCTGGTAAACTTGACCCAACTTTTTTGTTTTGTTGAATAATCTTATTATACAGATAATGATGTTGTATACATTCCACTTTGGTTGTAGTGAGATGATCCAGCAAGCATGCAGGAAAAGGCCAGGAGGACTCAACATTGGTCAAACAGCAAATAAAAAGGTAAAGAATTTTTATTAAAAAGTGAACAAGGAAATTTCTTTGACATTTTATTTTCAACATTTTTATTTTCCTTTTCCATTCATTAATATTAATTTGCGTAATACATTATGGGTCATAACCTTTTATTTGACTTTTGAAAACGAAATGCATTACTCCAATGAGTAATATTCTGGTACTTTCAGTCTACAAAATGTGACACCGAAGAAGCAGAAGCAGTACTCAATAAATTCAACATCACGCTCACAAACCAAGACTTAAATAGACTTCATGATGGGGAAGAGCTTAATGATCAGGTACCCCTTTGAACTTGAAAAAATAAAAAACTTAAACTAAACTTAAAACATCATATTATAAGACACATTTCTTTAATTTTTAAGTGTGTAGACCTGAGAATTTTATGTACATAAATAAAATGGAGGCAATGTATGGACGATTGCGGCGCATTAATGAAAAGTCGAACCTCGCTCAAATTTTACTTTTTCTGTGCAGCCATACATGGCTTCTATATTATCTATGCAACTAAAATTTAAATGAGTACACCCCTAAAAATTATGCAACAGTGGAAATTCACCATATTAATTTCAACCTTTTCCTTTGCTTTTAGATTATCAATTTCTACGTAGAACTAATCAATCAGAGATCGAAGGAGGTCAGTCAATTTACAGAATAATCAACACTTTCAGTAAGAGTTTGAAACCATAACAAAAATAAAGTAATTAACTACTGCTTGGGTTTTGGTCTCTTTCTAGAAATCAAACATGCCTAAAGTCCTTTGTATGAATACTTTCTTCTATAAAAAGTTGGCTACATGTGGAGCAAAGAGGCTTGCCAACTGGACCAAGAAGGTATTAATACCGCACTCTCATCACATGATGGTTATGGTCAATGTAATAATGATAATAATGTCATCTTGCAAAATCAACCAGACTAATGAAGGCTGAGTGACTCAGTTCAAATGTTAAAATCAGTATAAATTAATTACGTTTCTAGTCAAATCCTTGTAAATTCTCTAATCTATATGGGAAATGCATTGAGCTTTTCTGGTACATATACATGTTACATTTGAAAAGTTTTTAAGCATTCAATAAGGCCAAATTGGCAACATCTCAAAAAAATGATGTTATTAACATTACTCTTTTACTGTGTCCTCCATAGATCAACATATTTGAATATGACAAGATCTTCATTCCAGTTCATCTACCTGGTCACTGGGTCCTTGGGGTGTGTACAGAATAAAGTTTAAATGTCTGAAAACAATGCATTTATCTGATTGAAGTGTCCACTCTACTTAACTGTACCTTAATTAATACTAACATCAGTTTAACTGTGCTATTATTAGGTGGTGGATTTCGGCTCAAAGGTTATATCTTACTGGGATTCTATGAAGTCATCTGCTGATTGCGCCTTCTACGAGAATCTCAGGTAATTAACAAGTGTTTTAGTGCCTATGTTTTACAGTGATAATTTAGTTTTTGTGCTTTTTAAGACAAACAATAACACAAATATTTTCCTCTATCATTGTAGGAGTTTTGTGAAGGAAGAAAGTGTCAAACGAGGAAGAACCTTCCTGGAAGAACAATGGCTGAATCAATATCCACAGGTATCACTGTGAATAAAGCTGTGTCATGGTATCATCAGTCTTAAATAAAACTTTTATAAGGTTCAAAAGGACATAACATGAATCTTGTGGGTTATAATACTTATATATTTTTTTCCAGGATATACCAAAACAGTACAATGCCTATGATTGTGGCATGTTTGTTTGCATGGTAAGTTTGGACATCTATGTTGACTGCATTGGAACGACTCAGAAATTAATTGAAGGCCATAATGAAATTAAATTATTATTCTTTACACTTTTAGTTTGCTGAATTCTTGAGCAGAGGGGATCTCCCCGCATTTAAACAGGCAAGTATACCTGTATCGTAATACAAACCAAAGGTTTTTGTAAACAAATTATTTTATTTCACCTTTTATATTCTTTTTAACAGGATGACATGCCTTCAATGCGAAGAAAAGTTCACGACCAAATATTGCAAGGTTTCATCTAAGAGTACCAAAACTGGTCAAAACATATCACATAATTGGCATGCAAAAAGGTGGAAAAAACAATATGGTATCAGTACTATGGAAACATGCCCTGTATTAAAGGAGCAATATTGACTACTCATTGTATCAAAGAATTGAAGTGGTTGCCAGGTTACTCTTTAGTTTATGTTATCTATAAAATATGAGACACAGTGTTTCGACACAAGATAGAACACCAGAAAGAGCCTTGACACACAGCAACATATTCCTGGTCAACTTCAAATTGTTTCATAGATACTTCCATAAAATACATGTGTAATATTAATCGGCCACAAATTATTAAGGATGCATTAATGATAAAATTTTAACCCAATCTCCAAACATGCATGAATCATTGATTGTGTTTGTATTTTTGTTATGATTTAGTAATTAGTTTGAGGAATCATTAACCACAAACAAAAAGAAACTTACGAAGCACAAGTGCTACCTACTTGTCAGTTTAATTGAATTTCCTTGTTCAGAGGTCATTAAAAAGGAAAGTAAATAATAACAATTAAAAATTATTATTAACAGAAAATTGTTTCTATTTATATTAATTAAGCTTAATTATTCTTAATTATTGGTTATTGCATGAGGTTGTTGCAAGGTTAGGTATAATCAAGGTCAATGTTGCTACATACAGATAAGTCAGTTATCTGCTGCAGATAACTGACTAATCTGTAGGTTGTGCACGCAATGCATGACTTCCAGTAACAATAATATTAATAAATTTAGGTTCCTTGCAACGATATGTTTGTCGTTATTTTCTTCACAACAATGTATAATAAAACTATATTATTATTATTAGATTTGGTTTTCAATATCCTAAATCATCAAGGTCTCGGCAAGTGTTATCAGGCTAGGCTGATAACACTGACTTTCTACCTTGATTATTCCGGATATCTCAAAAACCTCATGCAATAATATTGTTTGTTAAGTGTGGGTTCAGCCAATGACAAGACAGATATTAAATACAATGTACCAAACAAAGAATTTCATGTCTTTATGCATTTAGTTGTATGTCTATATCTTGACTAAGAGGCTTCAAGTTCATAAAAACGTATTGTGACTTTTTCTCAAATATTTTGATGTGATACCCCTTTGTTTTTCAACCTGGTTCAGGTCATTGTTATCGTATAACAACGAGCCCAAGCTCGAAATATGAGCATCGGCATTGTTGGGTAACATTCAAAATAATTATAAGGATTTGTATGGGAAAAAAACCTACCGTTTCTGTAACCTACGAAAATGAAAGGATTTCAATAAAAAACAGCTTACCTTACTCAAAATGTGTGTTACGTCTCTCCTGTGTGGTCGCGGGCCGATTTATGTCCATTTTATGGGTTTTTATGTAAACGGTTTTCTCTCTAGATAAAGGTTTACCGAGGTCGGGCACTACAGCGAAGCGGCTCGATTGATCCACCGGTTGCTCCCCGGGGTCACCCACCCCCTCGGGATGGCCGCTGATTAGTGCATAACACCGTACAACGGTATTTTCTCACACTGAAGAAGGGTCATAAACCCGAAACGTTTTGTTTTTTGAAACCATTTGACACTTTTTGATAATTCTTTACCGAGTATCACCTTATAAGCTACAAGTCGACCTCACGAGTTTCTTAGCGAGCGGCGCGGAGCGATCGAGCTTCTTAAGGCTTTTTTGAAAGGCTCCTTGTAGAGTTTACTAGATCCGGTTCATCGTTTGAAAGCGCAGAGTAGGCATATTTCTTAGCAGGGGAGGAAACAAAAAGAAATTGAATAAATAAAGTAAAATAAAAAACGGAATAGAAAGAAACAAAGAAACAAAGAAAGTGGCAAACATAGCAAGTTTTTCGGACGGGAAAAAACCTAGCCTTGCGGCTAGGAAAAAACCCCGCGGGGGAAGTCCCCTGCGGGAAAAAACCCAGGCAAGCGAAACCACTTCTGATTCGCCGATTTTTGAGACCCAAGATGGCTGATGCATGACATATTTGTTTGTTTTGCGTCGCATCTTTCTTCAGTTCATTGCCAACAGTCATGAAGAAACAGATAGCTAAAACCAGCATGGCCAGCCATCCAGACATCGAAGGAAAGAATCTATTTTCATTTGGTTTGATCACTGATATACAGTACGCCGATCTCGACGACCGGCAGAATTATCACAAAACAAAATGGCGGCGTTATCGAAACGCATTGAGTTGTTTGCAGAAAGCAGTTGCACACTGGAAAACGGAAGAGCATTTGCCGATGTTTATAATACAGCTCGGCGATATAATCGATGGCTTTAATTCTGCAATAGTAGATGCAGATGATAATAAAAGAAATTTTTCTCGAGAAGCGTTGGAAGCTGTCATGAAAGAATTTTCTCAACTACCCTCTAAGATGCCTGTTGTACATAACGTTGGAAATCATGAGCTTTATAATTTTTCGCGCGAAGAGCTCGAAAGATCTGCCCTTCATCCAAGTAACTCATGCCTTGAGCTGAATGAGAACTTTCCTGAGAGTGGATATAATAAGAAACCATTCTACTTCTCGTTCACACCACATCCAAAGTTCTGCTTTATCTATCTGGATAGCTATGACATCAGTATTCTTGGTGTGGACGAAAGCTCCCAGCAGTATGAAGATGCTATGAGCCTACTGCGCAAATACAACAAAAATGATGACCTCCACAGCCCTGTTGGCCTTCACGGTCTTGAAAAGCGCTTTGTCAAATTCAACGGTTCTCTCAGCAAAGAGCAGTTGTCATGGCTTCACAGTGTCCTTACACAAGCAGAAGCAAATAAGCAGAAAGCTGTGATATTTAGCCATGTTCCCTTCAACCCAGAGGTTGGGGATCCAGTCACGCTTTTGTGGAATTATCAAGATGTGCTTGATGTGTTGCAGCAGTTTAATTGTGTCGTCGCCTGCTTTCATGGCCACACCCATGTATGGGACTATGCAGTTGATGACAAGGGCGTCCATTACTGTGTTTTTGATGGTGTGGTAGAAGCCCCTTTGGATTCCAATGCATTTGCCACACTGCATGTTAAAGATGACTCTATTGCCATTGAAGGATTTGGTGTTGTGCCAAGTCGAGTGTTGAAATTTCACAAGTGATGGAATTGCATGCTGTGGAACCCAGTTAATATGTTGACCAGCCTGCCATAAGAATTTGGACTTATCAAATTGGTGGCCTTTAATAAGTCATGAATGCTAATACTTTTATTTCATGATTGGTTTTTTTCCTCATATTTATGATAGTAATTTTGCAATGCTGACTTTGTAAACGAAATGACTATTTTATGAGTGAATGGTATGAAATCAGTGCACTTTCGGCTTGCTTGGTAGTAATGATGTGGTGAATTTGTCGAGAAATTTATATCTTGGGGTTTTATAATGTGGCTGTGGTCTGCATTAATGAGGTAGCCACATTAACTGGGATCAATTTGATAAAACTTTTACAAGTGTAATCTACAAGGCTAGCCATTGTTTTAGAGTCTGAGAGCATTGGCTACAGTCAACTCTCTGTAAGACAGACACCTTTTAGACTGGCCCCAACTGTCCGTAGACAGGTGTCCGGCTTATAGAGAGTTGAGGTAAATATTATGTGACACAAGTAAAAACTTAATCTGAACCCAATGGCAATGAAAATAATACACATCTGTTCATTTTATGGAAAACATCTAAAACTGGAACATTCTAACAGAAAAGTGGAATCATTTTCCTATTGTGCAATCAAACATTCATTACTAGCCTGCGTAGCAGGTGCTAGGAAATAAATGGGCACAAGAAAGAACAGGCCCTCTCTCGCACGTGCCTGTTCTTTCTTGTGCCTATTTATTTCCTAGCAGCACCTTATACGTAGGCTAGTTCGTTACAAGCAACCCTTTACGGCTTTGTGGTCTAAAAGTGTAACAGTATGCACTCTGGGAACTTGAGAAGACTACATAATTTTAAAAATTTTGCAATGTACTGTCATGTAGAACACCCACATTTCCATTTTGAGATAGTTTTCACTGCATAATTAAAGCAGTTCTCAAGTGACCGTTCATGGTTTTAAAAAGGTCCGTTGTCCGTCTTCTAGAGAGTATAGTTACAGTAAAATGATTGAAAAATGGCAGGGACGAACGCCAGGTGTCTGTCTTAGAGAGATGTCCTTAAGAGAGAGTTGACTGACAGTACATTATTTTGTAAATTACCCTTGTAAAAGTTTTATTTAATTTCCCCCCCGAGGTTTTGCTGGTTTTCCTACAAGATAAAAAGTATGGATTTGTAAATAGAAAGATGGCCATTTGGAATGGTTCCATTCTACTCTAAAAGGGGAGGAACAGCTGCCAACAATGATCCAGACCTGTTACAAATTCAAAATATTTGGGTGTAAATATTTGGGAAATCATCCATAAAAATGCATGAGTTCATCATGTGACAAAATATCACTGTGAGAGGATTAATTTGGTTGCTTCTGCAGGTGCTGTTACATCACTACAAACAACTAAAAAAAACATGTAAGAAAATCTCACTGGGAGTTCTATTGTTTGGATTTTTGTGTTTTTTTGTTACAAATAATCTGTCCAGGTGCATGCTAAAGCCTGTACCTACTGCACGCTTAACCACTCCAAATTTTTTACTTTCTATTATTATTAACTAGATTTCATGTGTCTGTGCCTCTGTTCAGTGATAGGTCACAGATGATGTCAACATGTGGTAAAAACAAAGAAGAGGCACACGAGCCACAGGTGAGTGTGTCACTGGTTTTCTTATAAATATTCTTCGGTTTCTCCCTTTTTCTCACTTGAAAACAGCTCCTGCCAAAGTTTTTTCAAGGCTTTCACTTGCTTAATCAGAATAATGTTGCAAATATTCTTAAAACCACATAACAAACCAAAGGAATCTAGTTTTCCTTGATGTCATCTGTGTGTCTGTCCTCTTAACTAGATCATGAGCAAAGACCAATCACAGCGCACATAGCATTCACCACTAACATTGTATAAAATTTAAACACATCTGATTTGGTTTGAAAGAACAGTGCCCTAGAAGACTGCCTTATGACATTCCTGGGGAGTATGTATGATTATTTTACCTCCAAGCAAATTACTGACAAGAATTTGACTTAATTTATTTTCTAAAGAGAGAAATTCTCAGTAAATGTAAATACTTTGTTTATCAAGTGAAAGTAGACTGTAATGCTTTGGTTAGTTTTCAGGCGCTCTATACTTGTAAGTGATCACAAACAAATTGTACAGTGGTAAATAAAATTATGGCAGTTTTTTGTTTTGGTCAAAGGGTGTTGTGGAGATATGTGAATGTGTGAATTGAGGTGAATTTAGATTATGTCTCTATCTTTAAATCACTTATTTGAGATCTCGAGTGAGTGGTAAATACTGTTGTTCTTTGTTAGCCAACTCAGTACTTTTTCATCACTTTGTTTACAGTGTAATATTACAGTACTTGCTGTTATCACTATAACAATTAAATGTTTATAAATATTTATTGACTTAGTTGAACCACCATCAAGCGGCCACCCTCAAGGTACTAGCAAGAGGCTGCTTAATGGAGGAACACAATCTTTAGCAGAAAACATCACTTTATTTTGAAACAATCACATGATGGTAGCAGCATTACTGGTCCACAGTCAGTTGTCTTTATCCTGGACTGTGTTTTTCCTCCATCATATTATCCATGAAATACACTGTAAAGTTAAACTAAGTGTATCAAGTGCTTGATGGCTGCTTAAAAGAGGTGATGACAATGGGAGAACTCTCACTGGGATGGTCAAAAAGTGGCCCCTCTTACTAGGGGGTTAATTTGGCATTATTTTCTACAATTATTTGGGGACTTTGGTTACTGGCTGCCTCATAGCTGACCGCTTAATGGAGGTTCAACTGTATTATTTTAAGCGACTTTTCAGGGACAATGAAACAATAATCCAGCAAATGGACTTAAAGGCCAGATATTTGAAAGGCCAATTATTGCTTTTCCTGGATTAAAGGTTTAATTCATGATTGTGTTAATTTTACTTTCCCTTAGCTAATTTTTTTTTAGGATAATTTCATGTTATCGGATCTTTGAGTTAAGTTGAACAGTGTTCCTAGTTTAAGCTTTAGTTATTTGTTTTTAGACAAGGGCAAATTAAGTGGCACATTTGTGGGTTAAACTTTGTCACCTTTCAAGGAAGAAGGCTGAGAGGATGAAACAAATTTCATGTAGAAACCGTGGGAGCAAGGTTAGATTAAAAACCCTTAAACTGGTGGGCTGTATTAATCTTCAGATGAGTAGTTTGAAGTCAGATTAGTGCTAAGTTGGGTTAAATGTTAACAGAGCATGTGAGTTGTTAGACTGTTCACAGTCCCCTATTTTTCCGTAAGGTCATCACGATCAAGAGCCTATCATTACAGGTGCCATCTTGGTTTCAGTTGGGGGAGGGAGGCATGTCAAACTGTCCCCACCCTTTTAAGTAGATTATAAGATGCAATCTGTCAGGAAATTGAGTAGTTTTAATGTTCTGTGGACAAAAACCTTGTACTAGAATGATTTAAACAATATCACATTCTTTTTTACATTTTTCAAGAGTGAAAGATGTTTTTAGTCATCTGTAATAATACCAAAGAAATTTTCTTTGGTGTTCTTCTTGACCAGTACAAGGTTTTTGTCCACTGAAAATTAAAATTACTCAATAGCCTAATGGATTCTGTCTTAATACTCATCCCAAGGCTAGACTTGGTCCATTTTAAAGCAAGATGGCCCCTTTAAAGGTACAACAACAAAAATGGGACAGTGAACGGTTTCATGAGTTCTAATAGCATTTAACCTTGGATTTTCAATTTACCAACATGGCCAAGAACAAATTCAGTTTGTGGTCAGAGTAGGATCAGCGTCTGAGACCTCCTGGCCCCAGTTGTCCTAATGTTGAATACAGTCAAGTCTCTCTAAGACGGACACCTGTGGGACTGGCACTAGCTGTCTGTCTTAGAGAGATGTCCGTCTTATAGTAAGTCAAATAGAGGGAGCAAAGAAAGGCAGGGACCAACTCTAGGTGTCCGTTTTACAGACATGTCCGTCTTATAGAGGTGTCGGTTAAGAAATAGTCGACTGTAGTGCTATTCACCAGATAAATCACCATCCAGCGGATAAGCATACTGTAAATCCTCTGTGAAGTGCCCCCTCTCAAATAAGCCCCCCCCCCCCCCTTTTTCAGGGGAAGAAAGTTAATAAGCTCCTTCTCCTCCCCCTTATTATTCTTCACTAAAAAATGATAGACCATATTAATCAATCACGACTGTATAAACTTTATTTGGACCGATCCGGGATGGTTTATTCACCAACTGGAAGTCTGGATTTGTTTTTGATCCTCGGCTGCATGACCTCCAATTTCTTGTACTTGAGCTTTTCTGCTTTGTATTCTAGTTTTTTATGAAGAACTGATAGCATCGTCTTTGGTGAATGAAATAAGCCCCACCCTATAGAGCCCCGCCCCCCCCCCCCACCCCCCTCAAAAAAATTAATGTGTTTGAAATAAATAAGCTCCTCGGGGAGCTTAATAGCGGAGCAGTTACTGTACCAGGCAAACCATTAATAAGTTATCGTTTTATCCACTGGATAAAACAATTTCATCCACAGACTCAAAAGTTAGAAATACATACTAAATAAATAGTACCATGTGAAAGTACTGCTGAAGATGTTTCATTTGAATGGTAACACCATAGGATTTCATCCGCAAAGGCAAAAGTTTGCTACTAAATAAAATAGTACCAATGATATGAAAGTACTGCTAAACAGGTTTCACTGAATGGTAACACCATTAACCATTAACTACAATAAGTATGAGAAAGGGGTACCATATGTCAATAGAGATAGAAGGTATACGAGACGGGTATCTTTTCTGGCAAAAATGGTATATAAAAGGGTAAGGGGTTGGACCTCAGGGCGGAGCCTTCCCGTATAGAGTGCGCGCGGGATTAAGGGTATGAAAAAATTCCACCTTTTATTTTGTAAAATAGAGAAGTGCAAATGGAATAGGGTTGATATTGGAGAGGCAAGAATTTTTTTTCGAGAAACAGGTGGTTTTGAAAGTTGTGGGTCAGCCTAATCAATGGAATTGTTATTTTCTTGGCGTTTTTTCTTCGCTCTTGGCTCAACGTCTTGGTCAGAAAAATACAGTACGGGGATGAAGAAAATATAATTTCTGCGGTCAAGAAAACCATAGAAGTAAGCGTAGGGGGTGAGGCGAGAACTCCCGTATCACATAGACGGCGATACTCGTCATCTCATTTAAGGGCGTAAATTGCAGGTTTTGTCACTGCTTATTATATTTTAAATACGTATATGGGTGTTCAAGAAGGAACGCCAATCTTTTTACCCATTAAGGTATGGCTTATAAAACTGGGACTATACCTGAAAATAGAGTTAAAATCAGGAAAGAAGAAAGTATTCGAAGACGATGTCTTAATCACAATTACAGTTACCAGCACTCTTAAATATTTGGTAGTTTCTTAGGGTCAAATAGAGGACAAAGAGGTAAAGCCACGCCCAAATTTCAGTGCTCCAACGAGCTTCCACGCAAATCTAAAATGAGTGTTCTGTGAGTTTTGCGCCGTAGTGACCAGGTACTGTATATGGACTCTTCAAGTTTTGGTCGATTGCTATATTGTTCATTGTGTCTGATTGTACAGTCTGGGTCCCGTCATGGAACAATCTCACCAGACGCCAAAGCCTGGGATCAGCCTCCTCGGTGAGGTAGCCTGGGACCCGGGGCCCGTTTCTCGAAAGTCCCGGAAACTTTTCGGGCCCGATCGCAGATTTTAAAATCAAAACCTGTGATTTTATGCAGAATCTGCAAGCTTTAAGGTTCCTTGTAAGTTATCGGGTGCCCTACACAGCTGTGATTTTAACCATCCTTCACTGAGCGCTATTTTTCAATGAAACCGGTTGCATAACAATTTATTTAAAATGAGTTCATTCTTACAATTCCTAACGTTTTCACCTATAATTTTTTATTAAATGAATAAACCACTAGCTAATTGCCAATTAAGAAACTGCATAAAACTATTTTCTGTAAGATTTAGGGACTTCAAAAACCGCATAATTACTTCGACGCTGATATTTCATCAGCAATTTCCTACGTCTCCAGTTTACGCCCCTTTGGAGACAATGCGGTTTGCAAATTGCAGCGAATTGTTTATGCCTTTAAAAAACAATTCTAAAAAACAAAAAACTAATATATTTTTTCTGTGAATCAATGTATATTTACAGCTAGCGTTTTTTATGTTAGCACTTTAAAGTGAAGTAAACGCGCGTTTGACGTTTAATCAGACCGCGGCCCGGCGAAAGCCTTCGCGGGTTCCCTTATCAATCTCTAAAATTAAAAGTTCTTCAACCTACAGCTTATTACTTGCAAAGCTCTGTCTTCCAAATTAAATTGACTGAGTCGGACTATTACCTACTAATTCCTATTTTTTCTCGTAAGTTTCCTTAAACTGAGGATCATGGACAAATACAATACCCCTGGGGTGCGATAATTTGATTCAATTTTCGCGAATTTTCGTCAAAAAATTTATTTTACAGACCGCTGTAACCACTGGCCATCATACACCCCCTTAACTCGCTAGCTGGTAACAACGTCCTCTATCAGGAAGCTTATTTAATAAGCAGTCACGACTTAAATAATTAGCAAAACACGAGGTAGGCATCACATTTGTATATCATAATTGGGTTATATAAGCAAATGTACGTTGATGTTAACTTTTCTGTTCATCTTTTCATTCCGCTAAATTCATCCCAACTTGTACATCCTGTTACTGTACATGCGCACTCGGTAACAAGGCGCAACTACGTTGTGAGGCTATGATATCTTGATGCAACAGATGCGAATTCGAGAAACCAGCTCCACTGAGCCTTCTGTAAAGACGATTCATGAGATGTCTTCATTTCATTTGTCCAGCTGTTGTAAAACAATTTGTCAGATTTTCAATACCACGTCGCCTCTTTTTTGCGACTATGATTTCACTTCTGGACTTCTTGAAGACAGTAAGGGAGAGAGTGGAGTCTCTTGAAATTCTATCGAATAAAGGAAAAAAAGGAGTTTAAAAAGGAATGATTTGTAGGATATCAGGCAAAAAAGATGTTCACTTAGCCATACAATGGAAACTTCCGGGTTGGGGGGAGGGGGTACTTCCTTGCAAGAGGCTAACGGGGATGTGCCGCTGGATGAGGTCACATTTTCACGACTGGATTGCCTATAATAGGGTTGCATTTTCAATAGAGTTACTAGAATGGGGTCGCACATTTTCAGATTTTTGGGGGTAAGCCAGTTCTTCATATTTACGATTAGCGAACGTACCAGAATGTTTGTACTGCAGGTGGATAGTAAAGTGTTCTACATTCAGTTTAAAAATGGGTCAATTCATCGAAATAAAAAGTGACTAAGTTGGGATCGCGAAAATTACATATTTGCCCAGAGGTGACTAAGATAGGGGTCTATAATTGGTCACAGAATAGACTATAATGGGGTAGGGGCTCTGAGAAGCCAGCGGCACATACCCAGCAAAAATTAAGCCAAGTAACCCCTCCCGGTCAATTTATTATATAATATATCAAGGGAGAATAATGGGAAAGAAAGGGAATCGTAGATCTTTAGATGAAATATGTGAATTCCACTAAAGTTCTTTAAAAAGGTTGTAATTGAAGTATAATTCCTGGAGCGTGCCCACATTCAGTGTAATCGATTGTTTGAAACGTCCTCGCGCGACTGCCTCAAAGCAATCAATGCAGGGGCCCGTTTCTCGAAAGTCCCGGCGACTTCTCGGGTCCGAAGGCAAATTTCGAAATCAAAAGCAGTTGAATAGTAGTAAAGTTCATAGCTCATAAACCGGTCAATTTTGCTTCGTTAACTGATAATTTCATTGTGTCATTTTCAAAATTATTGAAACTTTGATCTTTAATAATGCAAACACGGTAAACATAAACGCGCTTTTCGGGCGCGAAAAGAGAGCACAAGAGAGCACAAGAGTGCAATATTCTCTCTTGACAACAGTGAATAAAATTTTGCGGACCTTTCCGGAAACCAACCTTCGATAAATTTCAAGCGTTCAATTGGTCTAAAAATAATGGATTAATTTAGGTTTCTGGGAAACTACCCTTCTACTCCTCCCGTAAGCTAACATAAACAGTTACTTCTCACTTAGGGCAAAATGATGGCTTAGGGGAGGAGTAGGTGGGCAGTTTGCCCGAAACCTAAATTGATCCAAAATAACTTTGGAGAAATTCACATATCCCAATGGCTTGACTGGGCGTTTCACTCTCTGACCCATTATTCCCTTTTGATGGATATTTTACACCCTTTATTTACCTCCCGATGACTCTGCTTTATCTACAGCCATGGCTCTAGTCAACTTTTTCCTCGTGGTTATAGGAGTGTCCTTTCGTCGCTTAACCAATAACAACTCATTTTCATCCGTATCTCCGGGGACTGGTTCGAGAGCATATTGGCCAGAAAGACTCCTTTGGTCCGCTGACACAAATTGTGACGTAAACGTTATTTTGGGCGATTGTGTTTGAAAGGCACATGACGACTGAACAGCAGAGGAAGATTGATTCTTCTCCAGTGGCTCGAGTTGTTCAGTTTCTGTGATGGCCGGAGGAGAGGGGATAGTTATGTCGGGGTGATGTTTTATTTGCACGTGGGACGTACATTTTGGAAGTGTTCTAAACTGCAAAGGAAAGAGTAACGAGCAAGTTTTTGTATTAGTTTCAAGCAACTTCTATGCCAAATTGTATTTGTTTTTTAAATTATCATTTGTTTGCCCAAGGAGCACTTAGGAGTTCTTAAGAACTCGTTGAACGTGTCCGTGCGTTCCAGATCGAATTAGAAATTAGAAGTGTTGGTTTTTGAGGAAAGGGGAAAAACCGGAGAAAACCTCTTGGAGCAAAGGAGAGAACCAACAACAAACTCAACCCACATATGGCGTCGACGCCGGGATTCGAACCCGGGCCACATTGGTGGGAGGCGAGTGCTCTCACCACTGCGCCATCCCCTGCTCCCTCTGGCGGTAAGCTATTGTAGGCACCGCAAAATGCCCCCGCAATGGCTCTCTTCACACGGACCGGAACCTCAATTACTCTAGATTAAAGTACCAGATTGAATTCTGGCAGGTACCAAACGCAGGTAGCAGGTCACCGGTCACACACAGATCACAAGTGCATGCATGCTAAAGTATAGATCACCGTGCTACGGCAAATAAGTAACACTAAAAGTGTATCCTAGCCCTAGTCACACTCCGAAATGGAGTTTTAGCTTACGGGGATACTCCTTATCTCAGTTATTTGACAATAGAGCATTGACCTGCATTTGTGACCTGTGACCTGTGGCTTGTGTTTTTATTGTATCAGCCAGATTGAGTTCTAGTTCTTATCCAAATTTGTTCCCAAGGGTTGTCTTCTACTTTGCTCCTCAGAGCGAGAGAGGGGACGAGGTACAAGGGGCTCCGAAAAACGACTGGAACAGAAACTTGGTAACGCGACGAGGTTGGCATTTTGGGAAATAACGTTGAATTGGAAATGAAAGAAATAATGTAGAAAAAAAGGTTTACACATAAACCAGTTTTTCCCCTTATGGGCTCAAGGGCAGGTAAACCATATACATCTGGTCTTTGTTTACTAATTTTTCATGTCGTATTGTAATTATCGACAAACCCCAAATCCAACATTTTCCAAACGTTTTCTAAAATTTTAATCATCTTTCCCCTTTTTTTCCCTCCAAATTTGCTTGGTAGTGCTACTTTCGACCCACAAGAGATATTTCGAGAGACAATAAGTGCCAGCATTGTCCTGTCTTAGGCGAAATTAATACTCTATTCATTGTACTCATACTGGAGCTTTTACTAACTCTTAAACCGATAAATCTATCTTTATCGATCTATTTTTTTGGTATAAGGAATAGCCTTTTGAAGATTTGACATTCATTTGTAGGTCAAGAGACTGTAACGCTCGTTCCAGGATCTATATCTTCCGTTCGCTTTGTCACTTAAACGGTAGAGACTGGAAGTAGACAAAATTGGAGCGAGGTTCATGGGATTGGACAGTCTCTCTCAGTCCGAATCCTTTATACTTTCTACTACCCTTACTTGAATTAAAATTCGCGTAGTACTCATTTTCGCGCAGCTATAAATTCGCGCTAGTAATTTTCCGTGTTCGTCCTTTTTGGTTTGTTTAATAGAGCTATTAACAATTATCGCATTTATAATTATGAGTGTTTTTTTATCAACAAATTACTACAATATTACCACAATATTTTGAGGTGGCCCTCAAAAAATGCCTTCAAAAGTATGTAAATTATGTAATGTAAGCAAAATTCAACTTAAAACATATGTCAAATGTGTATATGCGTTAATAAATCAACTGATTTGCATAACTAACAATGAGTGTCTCCTTTTACACCACAAATCTTTTCGCGCGGATTATAATTCGCGCAGTACTAAAATTGTCGCCGGCCCAGCGCTGCGTGAATTCTAGTACTGCGCGAATTTTAATACAAGTAAGGCTAAATGTTGTTCGTAAATGTTCTAAATTCATTCAAGCGATTTTTAACGCCATTGTTATGTTAATTTCCGATTTTTGAGGCGCGTTGGATCATGCGTAAATGTATTTGCAATCTTACCTCCTGTTTTAACGTTATCTCTCCTAGAGGGTGGTCCTTGAAATAGTCCACCACGTCACTGATGGTCGTGAACTTTCTAGCGCCAACGTAATATCCCTGGTCACGTGCTAAAACAGCGTGATGACAGACATATTTTCCCACACTAAAAAGGAATTACATTTTATGAAATCGATCGTCTCATTGGCGGAGCCAGTCTCCTACGCAGCCGTTTTTGTCTCGTCACGCAACGCTTGTCCCCTTTTTGGGGAGGAACGTTGCGTGACGAGACAAAACGTTTGCTTTGGGGACTCTGGCGGACCTATCATTGGGAGCAATCGCAGTCACGACCATCTGTTTATATCCTGAAGATCTCAGAGCTCTGTTTGTAACATGCGATTATCTCGTATTGAACCTTAACTGTCCTATTTTACTTTGCTCTTATTTCTTGGCAATAGCTTAGTTTTGTGATAATATTAAATTAAGAATAATGGTGACAATAAGACTGTGAATCAATTCCCCCCAAAAAATAAAACAAAAAAATCAAAATAATTTTTCGAGTCTTTATTCCAGAAATACTGAGAAGTCCTTATCTTAAATGAGGGAAGCACGGTGTCTTCTTACCATATCGATAAAAATAACTCTGACGTCATATCATGAGAGAATACGAAGGCCCCAGGTTCTGCTCTTGACAACAATTCCTCTGCTTCAGAACGACTAAGTTTAAATGGACTCCAGCTGGACAAGAATAGAAAGAAATAGTTATTTGCTTTTTTTCCTAAACGATGTGGACTTTGAACCTTAAATACATTTGTAACAGAAAAAAACTGTGAAACAGTTTCTAAGCAACTTTCGAAAAATTTTCCTTTCTAAAAAAATATGACTCATTTTAATTCAGTTCAGGAACGACTCTGCTAGTTTACAAAACTATTTCCTTTGATTAGCATGCATAGCTTTTTGGTACACGTAGTAAACTTGTTATTTTTTCCAAAAAGGCTTTTTGGTATGTCCTTACTGGATTAAGGCTTTGTACACTATAGCTAGTTCTCTTTAGACAAAGTTTTAGTTTAGTACGTGACTTCGTTAAGTGCGCACTTAACACAGTTGCCCCATAAATGGACACATTTTTGGTCATTAGCAACGTTCAGTAATGGATCTTATTAAGTTGATCTAAGCTTTCTTTCCAAATGTCGATAAGAATATGATTTTGCGCTTCCGGCCAGGGAAGATCCAATGTTGAAAACCGACCATCACTTGCCGTGAAAGCTTAGGTCGTCTAACTTATTGCTATAGAGAGATCGATTCGCTATTTTATGTTGTACTGACTGTTTATTATGGCTTACTGCTTCGGTTCAACTGTACTTTAAAATTCGTGGGTGAAATCCGTACATGCTAAAGTCAAATAAACGCCAACGAGCAGTTCTATAAGCGGGGCCTTGCTGTCTGGTTATGCTGCTCAAGATTGATAACTTGGGGGACGGCGTGTTCAGTGAGTATAATGAAGCACGTCTCCTCAGCTTTTAAATAAAGTTTTGACTTCTTAGACTGTGAATGGCTTCCTAAAGTGCAATCATTAAATTGAAAGACCATGTGAGATCCTATCATGTTGAACTGAAACTTTTATGTTTAAAAAAAGATGACCGTTATTGTTTTTGGTTCCCTACAAGCTATTGTCTAAAATTTTAACTTTCTTTCAGTGAAGTCAAACCACGCTATACCGGCGGACACGTCGTTATCACGGACCTTGCTTTGCCCCTGGGGAAAGAAAGCCCCCACGGACACCCCGTCAATAGGACACTTTCTATGGCCTCCTCAGTCTCCATAGTAACGAGGTTTGACCATATCTGTTATTTTTGGCTGCTTCAATTCTTATTTGTACGTTTGTGAAGAAAAAGCAAATCTTGAAACTGGTACACCATGTTCGACATGTTTGTCAACGCCTGTTTCTGCCGGTTTGACGTAGGAAAAAGGTTTATCTCAAAACTTTTAAATAGCCAATTTGATAATTTCTACAGTGAAACTGTAGACTGCAAAGAGGCAGCTTTGTAAACAAATGGAGTGGAAAATATTTTTGAACAATGCGTGTTGAAAACGTTTTAGGTCCAGACCAATACTTCAGAATTAAATGGTGTAGCTTCTAGCCCTCACACAAGGCAGATTAATTTCGCTCGCATAAAATTTACTACTTAGCTTTCAAACTAGCCAGATGCAAATCTTTAATAAATGTAAACATTAAAACAACAGAATAATCGTTGGAAATTAAAATCACGGCCGCCTATGAAGTGGTGCGGAGGTTTCACTTAAATACCTTAAAAACAGACCTTTGAAAAACTTTTGAAACCCCATTTTTTTTAAAACTGATCAAAGAACTGCTAATGATTTGGATAATACTTGACCATGTTTATCTGAACGTGTCAGTTGAATATGAATAATTTATTTTAAACCTAACGGGAGATCAACAAATAAAAAAGATAAAAATCAGCCAGCTTAAGAAACCAAAAGAAATCGTTTTGCACATTCATTTTACATGTAAACGAGCTGTGTTATCATCTGTCGAAGGCCAATACAAAATAAACTGCTGTTTTGTAGATATGAGAAATTGAATGACCTGCCAGAGATCATGAGAATAAGCTAACAAAATCTGTACATAGATTTGTCTTTCCTAAGGCAAATGCAAAATTATACATCTTCATTTTGCTTCAGTTCTCGGTAATTAAAGCAGTCATCATCTCGCCAACGCATCTTTCATCCCCTTCTTTGACGGTCTGAAAGAAGTGTCAACACACTAGTGCATATTTTATGAGAGAATAATTGACTTCGATGGCGAAATAACTTTTTTCTGTCTTTCGCGCGCTTAACACCTGCATGCGATGGCGGTCGTACAGCTATTACAAAAAGGAGGGTAATGAAAATTAGGCAAAAAACTGAAATTCTCGCGGCGTGTTTAAGGCTTTCTCTTCGACTTGGATTTATATAAAAGGCTTATAAAATTTATGTTATACTTGTATTGCAATAAGTACCGAAGCAAGTCACTACTTCTAGTGATATTTAAATTCATAAGCTGAGTAAATTCTTTTCAAGCTACTTGGCATAAGAAAAAGCAAATTAGCATGCGTATTCGAATCGGTTTTAGAGATAACTTGGAAAATACTGACTCGCGTTCGTTTTAGTGAAAGTAGTCATTCGTTACAATTCAAATGGAGACTCCGCTCAAAATTGGCTTTTTTGGCAACTAAGCACGCTATTACTTAAGCCAATGAAAGAATGGAAAACGATCATGGAAGAATCGCTTTGGATCATAACATGAATCAGCTGTTGCCTCTATCTCATCCAATCGCCCCACCAGTAACAGACGTCTTTATTTTCATTTTTTTTCTGCAAATTGCCACCTGTGTTCAAATGACTTATGTGGTCGAAATCGTTCTATCATTTATACCCGTTTTCATGCAGTTAATTTTTTTGCTTCATCCGAGATTTAGATTGTTGTGACGAATAAGAAATTTTTTGTACCTGGCTCTCAGTGATTTGGACTTAACTAAGGAATGAATTAAATAGATCGTATGATGCATTTCAAAATAAATGTTCGTCAGTGCAACCTTATGCTATTGGAAAACGAAAAAAATTTACATTAGCGATACTACTGCAAATATTTCATCTTATCTTTGCTTCTTAAGTTGAGAGTGGATTTGTTTTTGTTCAAAACAAAACCTTCGGATCCGAAGAGAAGTCTTTCATTTTAATCGCTGCTACATTGCGAAGACTGAAATCTCACAGTAGGGGATGCTTACCCTTTAGTATGTCGGTTCGGCTCTTAAATAAAAACATCGTTTAATAAAGTTAGATGTATAAGAAATGTTTTACTTACATTGTGGCCTCGGCTAGCGTCTTTATCGTGGATCCAGTTGCCGTGGTTGACGTGTTCGAAGCAGAACTTCGTGCTTCTGGTTTCCAATTCGCACTGACTACCACGACCGATTTTGAACAACCAGTACCCATCTGCTTTTCAGTATTCTCTCTGGAAAACCTTCATTATTCAGCACGCATTGCCTTCTTGAATAAAACACAACAGAGGGCTCTTATCGCGTTTCATCTTTTGACTGCCGCTTGAAGACTTTTTCCCTTGTAAAATCAAATGTTGTACAAAACTCTTGAGTTGAAAACCGGCGCCGGCGTTGTCCGGCTTATAAAGACTTGTAGAAAAGTGGAATAGATCGGAATTTGTCGGGATCGATGATAGCAAATGCCCAATCTTGTATTTGTCTTCGCTAGGAACGTGTACAACAATTAGGTCTTGATATTTGCATTCAGATCGAACTGAATCAGATTCATTTTTTGTGAGCTATCTATGAGGAGGCGACGTCGGCAAAATTACAATCAAACGTCGAGAAACTTTCACGACGGAAACGAGCAAACGAATCGAACGCTTGAGTAGATCGGATATCGAGTAGAAGTCTGTTTTGGGACCACCTTTATTAGCATTAACGCAATTTCCATAGCAACGTATTAATTTGAAGTGATCTCCGACGGAGTGAGCGCTAAACGTTAATTAAAATGAAATTTCAAAACAGAAAATTCGTCCGCAGTTTGAGCGGGGGTTTCAAAACTCAGATAAGAAATAAATCTAAATTTCTAGTGATCGTTAGAACTCACTTTTTGTGATAAAAAAGGTTAAAAAAGGCTTCCTAGAGAAATCTAAAGGTCGGCGATGAGTGTGAATTGAATAAAACAAACAACCCTGAATCCACATGTCCAATATCTTGCATACTATTGCACAAACTGTTCTTAACCTGGGGGAACAATAAGTATATTTACATAGAGAACGCTGAAACTTACAAATTAGAATTGGTAACCGAAAGATGCCATAATTAGGAAATACTTCGTACATTGAGAGAGAAATGCGGCGAAATACTTAAGGTCCTCTGAGCTTAAAAGGATTTTCGAAACGTCTCCCCGGCATCAAAATCCGAAAGTCGCCGGAAATTTCAACGATTTCCGAAGATTTCCGAAGATTTCCGAAGAGTGCTGAGAAGTCAGGCGTTTCCAACTACAGCTTCACATTTAAGGTGGTTTTCTCCGTACAAACTGTAAATCCTTCATTTCACACTCAGCCCCATTCACTAATACGAGATATCACTGTTTACAAACATAACCAACTTTTAATAAGGACCTTAAAGCAAGGACCACGACGACGGCAGTGGAAACGTCGGTAAAAAAAATGAATTTGCGTTCTTTCAAACTTAATCGCGTCTATTTGGACCCGCTCGATATGTCAAATCCAGGCGACTTTTCCTGACGTTGAATTCTTAAAGATTTTATTCAAGTTTGAAAAGATGAAGGAACATTCGTCGTCGTATGTCCACGTCCTCCATAAAACGTGAAATTAGGAGGTTTCACGTCGTAGTTGTGCAGTGGACGTCAAAGAAATGTACTAAAAAGCGTGATGAAAGTGCATAGCTGTTGTTTTGATGACTGAACCTGTTGTTTTCTTGAAGTCGTCGTTGTGGTCTTCGTCGTAGTTGCTTAAGCTCCCTAATATCAATAGGTGACGTCGGCGTGAGTATCGCTATACGGTAACCCACCCCATACTCTCCGGGCAAAACAGTTTGAGAGGTCAAAAAGAGCTCAGTCGGCTAAATTTTCTATCAAAACTTTATTCTGAAAAAGAACATACCCTAACAATAGACGTAAAATAAATTCTTTCATGAAGATTGACGTTTTACAAAAAATTATTTAAAAAATTATTCCTGTGTTGCTTGATATATAATAAAAGACGTGGATCTAGGATAAATACCGACCGATTTTCGAAAGGGGCGCCGAAGGTGCAAGCTTCTAAGGGGGGTTCGGGGACAGGCTTCCCCAGGAAAATTTTTTGGGTGTTAACTCTTTAAAGTACCCTTTCGTGGGTTTCCGAGTCATTCAGACAGGATATTGGCCAGACTTCAATAAATTGGGAGGTGTTTTTTATCATTAAAAATATATTTATTATCAAAAATCTGACCGATTTCCGTAAAACGGTGGAAACCGGAGTGGATCCACTCCTGAATAAAGTTTGTTTACATGAATCTAAATTGTATCTAATCATAAATGGCAACGAACGTTTAGCTTTGCAAATGAAAGCTACGAATTCCGACTTAACTGAAACATTGTTGAATGCAATGCAATGAAATCTCCGCTAGATTTAAGGTGGTTTGAACTTTTTATATTGCGTGTTGGCTATGTTTTAGAATCGCGTTTTTCAGCAGGAAAGATTTAACCGATTTCTATAATTTTTGGCATCCTTAATAAAAAATGGTGGAGCTAAAAGAAAATGTTGTTTATTTTCTTGTAGGTATAAAACCGTTTGATATATCAGCATATATTTCTACAAAAAAAAGTAAATAACTTGACAATCCTGTGATAAAGATTTTTCCATAATCTAAGCAGATAAGCCTCAGAGATCGCTAGTTTTATCCTCTCTTTTCGGAACAAATCTTAAGTTCCACCATTCTTTGCTTTAATAAAGATGCCAAAAACCATAAATCAGTTAATCTGTTCCTGCTGAAAAACGCCATTCAAAAACATAACCAACACTCACATAAATAGGTTCGGGCCACCTTAAGAGTTAAACTGCTGAAAATCTGTCAAAACAATGCATTAGACCAGAATGCTTCAAAGTGATTACGTGTATTAGGGCCTGTTTAGAAGGAAAGAGGGTAACCCTTGTGCTAGGGTTACGCTAGCAAGTTAGATGTGGTTTAAAAGCAAGTTCCACTGTCTGGTAGGGTTACCCTGTCACCCCGGTCAACTTTACCAGCTTTAATGACGCGTTTCTATTTCGTCATTCGTGACAATCGTTGTAACGTCCAAGATTTGAAATAAAATTTGAAGTTCTCTATGGAAAACACGTTAAATTCACGAAAAAATAACGTGAAAATATTATCATCGTATGCCGAAAATACTTCAGATGTTTATAATTTAGCTCAGAAATTGGATAATTCCGTTCAAATTGTCAGAAGATTACTGGTCACGCATGACGGAGTAAAGTTGTCCCGCGTAGGCGAGCTATCTCTAACAGGAGAGTTTACGAGGTAAGTAGTGAAACCCTCTTGCTAGGGTAACCCTAGCACTCAGGTAGGGTTACCCCAGCACTAGGGTAACCCACTAACCCTACCTGCCTCGTAAACACGTCGTGTAAAAGAAGACGAAATATCCGAGTGCTAGGGCAACCCTCTTGCTAGGGTAACCCTAGGGTTACCCTCCCTCCTTGTAAACAGGGCCTTAGACATCCAGTAAAAATTGGTTTAGCCTCAAGGTCGAACATAACGACAAAACCTACGAACTGAAACCAAGGAAAGAGCGTGCTTAGCACATTTTTTACAAACAGACGATCAAGAAACAGCAACAAGAAAGCGAAAAACCAACAACATCCTCAGAGACCCGGGAGCAACCCTTCTGAGACGTTGTAAACTTTGGCTGCGACGATTTCACCTTTAACACGATTTACTAAGTATGGCCGGGTCTCTGAGGATAGAACAACAACATTAGCAAAAACAAAGATGATCCAATGAGATCAAGCGCTCACCATCTCGAACGTTCCTTGCTTCTAACAAGGTTGTAACAGAGAACCGTACGGAATCAAGGATTTTTTTTATATTACCGTAAACTGTAAAGTTAAATAAGAATTTCAGCAGGCGATATCCTAAGGGCGTAGCATTACTTAAATAAGTTGTGTTTTAACTAAGAGCAAGGCCTAGGCCAAGCGTCGAAAGTTTTCAAGACACAAACCAAACTCTAACTTGGGTCGACCTAAATTAAGTTAAGATCGTCTGTTAGGTCAGACGTGGAACTTAGGACGCGTCGAACTAATTAACTGAATCAGATTAGTCATAAATTTTCTCCCGTACAAGTCTAAATATACATTATCATACCAATTTTCAATTTATTAGTTTAGTTCGTCACATGTGAAGATCGACGTTTGTGCCTGAGACGATATTCGGACGTTCTATCCGTCTCTATCCGTCTGAAGCAGACGGATAGAACGTGTCGGACGACCAAAACTCATTCGGACGAACTTAACTGAGCCAGAAGCATGTCGAGTTTTTCATGAACTTGACTCGCTAAGGTCTAGGCCAAACGACGAACTTTTCATGAGACGAACTAAACTTAGTAAGTTAAGTTCATGAAAACTTCGACTTCCGGCTCAGTTAAGTTCGTCTGAATGAGTTTGGATCGTCCAACACGTTCTATCCGTCAAGTCTGAAGATCGTCTCTGGGACAAATGTCGATCTTCATACGTGACGAACTAACGTAATAAATTAAAAATTGTATGATAATGTATATTAAACCTCGTTCGGGAGAAAATTTATTTCGGAGCTGATTCAGTTAATTAGTTTGACGCGTCCTAAGTTCGACTCCTGATCCAACAGACGATGTTAAGTTAATTAGAGTTTGGTTCGTCTCACGAAAAGTTCGACGTTTCTAGGCCTAAATTATGTTAAAGCGAGTTTCTCCGCCTTACGTTTTGCGTGACATAAAGTTTGTCCTTTGAGGAACGACACCCTTAGAGTTAAAGACCCAAGGAAACATTAATGCGCTTTATCTTCAAGAAAAGCCATGACTTTCGTAGGAACGTCATGCATATCTGAGACCAAACTACACTCTTTCAATAATGACCTGTCATTCTTAAGGAACGACCCGTACATTTTGAGCGGCGTTCTGCAATCGTTCGTTTTGGGCGGCGACCTGCGCTCTTTTCGGGACAACCCGCACGTTTTGGGCGGCGCCCTGTACTCTTTGAGAAATGTCTTGTACTCTTTGAGGTCTAGGCTGCGATTGGACACCCATGATTCCTGTTGAATTTAAAAGTCGGAGCCGCATTGCTTTAATCCTGTTAGTAATGATATTGCTTGCAGCTTGTTCTAGAGGTGGGGCCCTTCCCGCAGCTCTCAGTTGCTTCTGATACTCCGAGTACGGGTGAAGTTTTTCTCTAAAATAATTAATATAATCTATCTCATTTCTAAGCAGTTTTTGGCATAAATACTTGTTAAAGCGAGAGACTCCCTCGTTAAGCTTAAACCCTCGAATTTTTCCGGTTAATCGAAACGCAGTTTCCGTTACTTCTTCTGGTGAAACACAGTCATGGTACATTTCACGATTCTTTCGCCTTAAATCCTCGAGGTCTTTGTAGAAACCACGTCCATGTTGTTTAATTTTCTCCCAGAAAGTTTTGTTAAAGTGATCGTAGAGCAGCACGTCCGCTTTATTCCATGCGCGTATCTTTTCTTTTAGCTGCGGAGAAAGAACCTTTTTGGAAGTATCTGTACCGACTTTCCGTTCATTTTGTTTAATGTAAATAACATCGTCTAAATCCCAGCAAAATTCTCGCTTGAGAAGAACAAGGCTTTCGTCGAAATACTCCATCATAAGAACCAAAGTAAATTCACGTTCGATTTTCTTTATGGCGTTACGAATTTCCTCATCGTTGTCCTGTGCTAAAGGAGCCAGGCCCAAATCAAAGAACATTCCGTTTCGCACAAGATGCATTGATTCAGGGAACGGCGTTTCAGTTCTTGCTAAGTTTCTGAGGTAACCATGGGGATTTGTCAGAAAAACCTCCAAAGGGTTCGAGTAATTGGTCAGTCTAAGAAACCGATACAATTCCATGTAGTGAAACGTTGACTCAAATTGATATACTGGATCACGGAGTATTGTGATAAACTTGGTGTCACTGTGCAAGACTACGTCCATTAGCGGTCTCCTGTAACGTGCATGGTTGCACAGGACACTAGCAGGTTTGCCATTAAGACGCCACAAGTCCACGCTACTCCAGTGGAAATAGCTCGGCCAGCCGAAACGGTAAAGATGCCTCATCGGAAGTGCGATTATGAGCTCTCGGAGATCCGCATAACGGTTCAGAATGTTGGTAAGTGTACTACTTCCGGTTTTGTGTGTTTTGAGAAACGCGATGTGGTTATAAGGCTTGCAGCTGTTGAAAAAAAAAAATGACTGAAACTGATTTAAAGGAAATAATGCATAGAGAAAGATAAAATAAAATTTTTTCAGATGACTGCCGAAATTTCAGAGCAGTCCGACAGTTTAGGATATGTAATTTAGACCTTATTATATAACTGGTCAACTATCACGTGCAATTCTTGTTACATTCCTCAAGCTCTAAGCAAGTAGCCCATATCAAAATTCTGACATGACTCTGAGGCTTTCTGGTCATTTTTCTATATTTGGTTTGGGTTTCTTGTGCTCAATTCTCTTCTGGGAATTGCGAGACAATGGAGTCGTGAAAAATTTGCAATTTTGATCCTACAGCCTCGGAGTCATGTTAGAATTGTAATATACAAAAGATGTGAGAAGGAACAATATCAAGGGGGTGGGGTAGGGGGTTAGAGCACATCCCTCTCCTCCTCCCCCTAGTTTTACCCCGTTCTTTGATTCCACTATCTGAACGACTGGAACAGGCTACGAAATGTCAACCGAGCGATATCACAAACTGTTAATTACCGAGTTGCTACCACGTGACCGCCTAACAAGTAAAGGAGAGGTTAAGAGTCACCTTTACAAACCTCTTTCCCAGGTTCTGTCTCCTACCCGTCGCTCCGTAACGACGGGTATGAGAGAACCCGGGGAACGGCAAACGTCAGATTCAAGTTAAGAATTTCTCCAAATAAAAAACAGGCAAAAATAAAAGCAGCTCAACAATTTTTATGGATAAAAATGACGTAAAAATTCTTAAACTCTTTGCAGAAGTAATGAACAATGAACAACAGGTAATGAGAAAACTTGGTCACGTGATATAAATTCACGTTTGCCGTTTGCCGTAAACGTCACTCTAAATCTCTCTAATACAGCTGAACCTCCCGTAAGCGTCCACCAAAAATGAAACGATTTAGTGATCGCTTACACAAATCGAACTACTAGAGAGGGTCCCTTCATAGAAAAGGTGCGGATCGACACACACGTACATTTTAGAGAAGAACGCATTGCGTGCAGTTTCTACTAGTCTATGAAATGTGTAGTTTCATGTTGTCACAAAAAGGTCTTCGCATAACCTGACTAGTGCAGTACATACAACGAACAAAGAGATCGAACAATGCCTCAATTGGTCGCTTACGGGAGAATAAAAACAGTGGAAAATTCCAATCCGTCATAAAAAAAAAAGGTGATCGCGGTCGCTTACGAGGGGTTCCAAATATAAAGTGATTAGACTGGGAAAATTCTGGTGTTTTGAATACAATGTAGTTGGTCGCTTACAAGGAGTACGTCTGTTTATCTAACCGATTTTTTGAAGACGAACCTAACGAAATTTGCAGTCACTGAAGCGAAAAAGCGTCAAAAGTCAGGTTTTTGCGCCCGAAAAGTTCGAATATAACACAAACGAACGAAAAGGAAAGGAGAAAGAGAAAGAGCGATTAGGAAGAAAGGAGGAGAAGAGAACAAAGCAATGGGACACTCTTAGTTCTTATAATGGATCCTTTGGAGAAAGTTTTTGACCAAAAAAACTGTTGGACGGAAGAGGTCCATTTGGCAGTAACGTTTTCAAAAATCCGGCTAGATTTAAACTCCGTTTACGATGAAATAAGTTAAGTTTGCGCCTGATAAAGACCAGAATTTCTTTACCTTAATTCGTCATATTTAAGAATTCCTGTTTCTGTCGATGCTTCTTGGTTCTTGCCTTCTAACGACTCTTTGCTGTTTTCCTCATCCTGATTATTTACTCCCCGCAATAATTCTTCAAACTCGCGATCAACGTTGCTGACATTTCTTAAATTCAGCTCTCCGTTCTGTGGCGCTAGGAGACCAGCAGGAACGGACTGTTTTCTTGACGAACCAACTGCCTTGATATTTGCTTCTTCGTTGCTAAAAACAACAACAGCAACATAAAAACTGAAAATAGAAGTATTTTTTCTCCCCTCTCCCTCTCCCATCTCCTTCTTTCCCCCTAAGAAACTCTAAGGGCCAGTTATTCAAACAAAGTTTAGCCAGTGTTTAACAAAACCACGTTCTAAGCCATTTTCAATTTGCCCAACGGTTTCACCTAAACACCATTAATTGTGAAAGTTTTATGAAAGCATTATAATGTAGACTAGAAAAGCATTTATCTTCTCAAAATAAGCCACTAAGGAAGAGATCTGGAGGTCCAAAGATTTATCATAACGGCGGCTTAGGTTACACTTCGTTTAAACAACCGGTCCTAAGGATTGCTATTTCTACATTCCCCAATCTTCCTCTGTCATAAGATCAAAGACGGCGGCTAAAACGTAACAATGCGAAAATAAAAACAGGCAGCTTTCGCCCGCCCAAAATACGCGCCAAGCGTTTACAAGGCAGGTAGGGTAATTCTCTTGCTAAGGTAACCCTAGCACTGAGGTAGCGCCAAGGTAAACCTACCTGCCTTGTAAATACGTCGCGCAGAAAAAGGAGAAATGTGCGAGTACTGGAGTAACCCTTGCGCCAGCCCTAAAGCCCGGGGGTACTTCCTAGTAGTAGCCTAATGGCTACCGTAAAATTCCGAAAATAAGCCCCGGGGCTTATATTTTTCAAAGGGCCTTTTTGAGGGGCTTATTTTTGGAGGGGCTTATATTCGGAGGGGCTTATCTATGGAGGGAAATTTGCGTTTCAAAATCGATTGGGTTAGCCTTATAGTTAGAAGTAAATTTACCATTTTTGCTTTGTTTTACTTTGTATTTGAGGGCAATTTTCCACGAACAAGCCCCCGGGGGGCTTATATTTGGAGGGGCGATTTAACGGAGGGTTTTTTGCGTTACTGGTTTGGGGGGCTTATACATGGAGGGGCTGATTTTCGGAGTTTTACGGTATGTTCTGAGAGACCAGCGGCACATACCCAGGAAAAATTAACCCAAGTAACCACCGGTCCCCGAAGGCGAAATGCCCTGAAAAAACAAAGTATTGTCATATTTGAAAAGTTTGAAATTTTGAAAGAAGAATGGCTGTTTTGGAATTGTTTTTATTTAAGGTCAACTGATTTTATTTAGTTAAGACTTCGGCTGAGCTTCGTCCTCACGCCATATCTTGGATACTTGATGAACAAGAAAAACCGCACTTTTAAATATTTCGCGAATTTCAGAAATATAAACAATCGCTGAAGTTTTAAATATACTTTTTGAAAATAGTCTACTGCAAGGGTTATCTTTGTCCGGGGAGGATCTCCGGATTTCAGGTGAAGGAGGGGATCAAAGGTTTTTTTTTTGTGTTTGAAATTTTCGATTCCGGGATTTCTTTGGATAGGAAAATTAGGCAAGTGTTTTTTGGGGTGGATGGATTTAAGTGGAGATTTTTGGGGTCGTCAATAAAACCAGGATCGGACTACGGATCGGACCGGACTCCGGATCGGATCGCACTGGCATTTTCCCTTTCGGTGCAGAAGAATTATTTTGAGAAAAGCGGCTTTGTAATCATTAATTTTGTGTATTGGGAATTCCACATGTAGACAATTACTGAAATTTACTATAAAATGAAACCGTTATTGGCGAGTCTTCTTAACTTGTGATGATATTAAAGATTTCGCGTGTCGCCTTTTCTCGCGTGGGGTGATTTTCACGCGTGCTCGCGTTTCGCACGCTCTACTATCCCTGAGGAAAATTGGGGGACTACTCGTAGTCTAATTAAAGATCGACCCCAGACCACATTTTTTTGTGGTAAACGCCAGGGCACAATAATTGTGTTTTGGATACTGGTTCACTTACACTACACCTCTCAATTTCACACGTTTCAAGGGAATCATCAAAGTCTTCAGTGGAATGTGTGTGCGGCTCACGTCAATAACTTTTCCAAGCTGAATAAACTTTCATCTTTGCAAAGTCACGGTTTTCTGCGATCTCAAAGTCATTGTTTTGAAATCATATTTGAAATGGTGAAAAGTTAACTCTGCTAAAACTGAGTTCCGTTTTAAAGGTAAGAATAAAATATTGAATCTTATACTGAAATATTGGTTCTGACACATGTTATATCATTTAATGCTTTCTGGAAAATTTTAAGGTTCGGAAATTCGGCATGGGATTTTTTGGGGGTTAATTTTTGGCCCAGCGAATTTTTGGGTTTTGTTGGAAGCCTTACGGAACCCCCCCGCCCCCCCCCCCATTCGATCACCCCCTCACTTGAAATCCTGAGTACCCCCTGTGATCTTTGGGCAAAATATCAGGATCCTCGATCCTCATTAAAGATCCCTAAAGAGCTTATTTGTCATTTTGCTGCTCGGTAAAAGCGGTAAAAGGGCCTCGCCAGAGGACGGTCTCCTGCCCCATATGATGTAAAATCCTTGTGTGGGTCAAATAAGCCTGAGAAAACAGCCACTTTGCCTGCGTGCAGACGTCTCCTATTTCCCTTGTTGCACGCAGAAAAGGGACGTCGTCCCTTTTCCTCGTGCAACAAAGGAAATAGGAGACGTCTGCACGCAGGCAAACAGCCACCGTTCCGCGACGCCACCACTGCGTTACCACCATGCCATTTGTTCATTTCACGGGTCGCGAAATGATGACAAAAATATTTTCAGGCTGGGGGTTTAAATTATAAACCTTCCAAGCACGCTTCGTTATACTGAGGCTTTAAAATACAGTAAACTGATTTACTATCGTCTGTTACAAAACTGAGGAAATCGGTAAATGAAAACTTTACCAACAATTGATTCTAGATCGGGCGAGTTGTTGACGACAGTGGCATTTAAAAAATACAACCCAAATATATCACAGGGGGATATCAGCTCAAAGACATAACCAATCAAATCGCTTCTGAAGAGCGGTAGGTCCTTCAAGAAAAACAAACAACAAACGCGTTGGAAAAATAAAGCTGCCTGAAAATGTTTATAGTGATCGATCTTTGCTTGCGCTCGGCGTTCATGATTTTGGTTACGAATACCAACACTGTGGCTTTTGATTTTTGTGACCTAGGATTCGATGGCGTGGCGAATCGGCTTTTTATGCCGCTACACACCGTAACAATTGAAATCAGCAAAGAGTGGACAAATTCACAAGCGGCTTTCACTCACCCGTACGCGTGACTGAACTTGGCAGCGAAGAAATCAGCGTACTCCGAAATCGCCTTGCTCGGCAAACGTATAATGTTCTTTTCGTTAACTCTGGGAAGCAGCAAAATCGCTGTGAAACACAATAAACATACGGCGAGGAAACACAACAGCAAAAAGCGCACGAACTTCATCCTGTCTCTCCCAAACCACCACGAAAAAATCCAGTATTAAATTTCCCTGACCATCGAAGAACGCTTCCCTGTGTTGTATGTCATGTCCCCGTCACACGGTGTCATGTCACGTTTACTCTTGAATCAAATACTGCAACCGGTTCAATTGATTTTTGTTTGAATAAATCACCCGTTCATTGGCATGTACCAGTTGCAGTAATCTCCCAGAATTTGGAAGACTTGTTAAGGTTGGGATTCTCAGACCAGTTTGGAGTTGAAAAGTTGAATTGGCCCGTGACTAAGTATAAGTCACCTGGTCACGGAACTAATAAGATTTAATCCGAGCGAAGTACAAGAGTTTTCAGAGGGGCGTTTCCCTTTAAATCTTGCCATAAACTCTATTTGTAACACCTGGCCCACGAAGCCGACTTTCATTTGGGAATTTTTTACCGAGACAAAATGAAGGAAGTTGAAAAATCTACCCTGTATTAAACGTTTTCGAATTCAGAATAAAAAACAAGTGAAAAATATAAAACGAGGATAAAACCGAACGGCGTTTCGGTGTCATGGTACTTAAACTGTTAGAATAGTCTTCTTTTTTATTCTTAATATGTGAAAACAGAACATTTACGTTACGCAAATTGTTTGTTTATCCATAAAATATTGCTAATTAGGGAATTGACACTTTCCCTTACGTGTAATGTGCCACAGGACTGGACCGGACTGCGAACTAAACTATTTGCGTGACTTTACAATTAATTACAGATTTTAGGTACGTTTCAAATATTGAAAATAGCGTCACGATGACACCGAAACGTAGTTCGATTTTACCCTCGTAATTTTTCACTTTGTTTTTGTATTATGAAATCTTTACTTACTAGGACTTTGTAAACGTTTTCAAATTACTATTGCAGTTCATGGTCGTCTAGCTACATGTGAGCAAACAGCCCACAGGTAACCGAGGCTCACTGTTTGTGTCACGTATGTGTTTCATAACATTGCGTAAATATAGAGAACATATGGGGCGAAGTTTAGGTCTGGAAATTTGCTAGAAAATGGAAATAAAAATCGATGAAACTTACCTTGTGGCGAGTTGTTGTTGTCCTTAATATGCACACGAAGTTTCGAAAAAAAATAGTCTGCTTCATCTTCCCCACATAGAATATACTATGTAGGAAATATAGTCTGCTTCATCCGGTCCTACATAGAATATACTGTGTACAAATACTTCTTACATAGTTTATACTATGTAGGAAAGATGACACAATCGGGGAGTCTGGGTTACCTGTGAACAGCCTTGAATATAAATTGCACGTGGACTACAATATGTTGCCGGGAGCGATGTTGCTCAGTATCCGGACGTTACCCGTACCCGGACACTTGAAACAAAACCCCAATTTTTGAGGCGCCCTTTGTCTGTTTTTAGTTCTCGGTAAACGAAGTATTGCGAATGAAAGCTGAACATTTCAGCTTTAACATGAGAGTTTTGGCGAGTTTAAAGTTTGCGAAACAGTCGCAGAAGACGCCGTTCTGTTCAGGTGAGTAAACATTTCATGGCTTATATTTACACTCTTTACTGCGCAGTAAAATTAGTGCTGCTCGGAAATGGGTAGGTAATATGCCCGGGAGGGACGTGGGGGGGGGGGGGGAGGTACTCGTGGGAATTCTTCGTGCCGGGTGTGCCGCCAGGTTCTTGAAATCCTGACCCGATTTCTGACCAAATAAACGTAATTTTTCACACCCGTTTTCAGACTAGACCTCTAAAATCCGTACCCATTTTCAGACCTGGCTCATACGCAGAAATTATGTTATCATTACATAGATTAGAGCGCAAACAAAAAATTATTCAAATCCATTTTGAATTCGCATATTTCTCTTTCTCTCCTTACTCATTTGGAATTGAAACAATAAATACGTTCATACACACCGTAGATCCCTCAAAAACCATACCCAATTCCAGACCAAAAGGGGAAAAGTGTATACCCGTTTTCAGACCAAAACAGCGCAAAAACCCCACCCGATGGGGCGGCACATACCTATATGGCTTATAGAAGGCAGTACTCCCCCCTCCCGGGGTAATATGTGATATTTTCAAAGAAACTGTTTTATATTTAAAGTGAACATACTTAAAGAAGTCAGGTTCTCAGAAAGTTTATTAATTCATCTTGAAATTCGATTTGTTTGGAATAACGGAGGTCAGAAACACTCACCAAGGCCTGTTTCAAACGTCGTGCTACTGCCGTGCTACGACACTAGCACGACTTGGTTTCCGACGTCGAATTTAATTCAGTCGAATAGAACGGCTCGGCCGAAAACAAAGCACAATAATAAAGAAACAGTTCAGCAAACTTTTAAATGTATTCTAATGCATTTGTACTTCATGAATTGAGTTCGACACAGCATGCAGTAGCACCACGTACGTTTGAAACGGGCCTAAGTATTGATGTCAGGTGCCCAGTATACGGACAGTTTTTTCTTTGCTGTACAGAATCGATGAATTAGCTGTGTACATTATCCCGATAAGATTAATTTCATATCTATAACTATAATTAAAGATTAGGGTATATGATATAGTCGTAAAATGTAATTCTACTCAACTCTGTATGGAAATTTTCTTCACTCATTCAGAGGCGACTTAGCCTGCGAACCGAAGACGTATTTCCGGTCCGTCGTTGAAATTAGAGCCGAAAAAATTCGGTTGCTCTCGCAGGTTCAGTAGAGGCGACTTGATTTCGAGTGCACCTACAAGTAGCGCGGCTTGTTTCGCGTAACCGCATTTTCTATAAATAACCGGAAGCGTCGAAGTTGAACCTGGAATTCTCATACTTTCCCCAGATGGGGCTGGAACGGTCTAAAAAATGTCGCAAAGGGATTGAGAGATGTGAAAGACGGAGGAATTAGTGCTAGAAATGCAGGCTTATTGTGGGGACTGAGCATGAAGAATCAACACTGCAGGTCAGACTAAATAGGAGAGTGACCTTTGACCGTCGGATTGAGGTCCCTTCTCTAAGCCTTTTTTTAAAGATGAAAAAATGAAGAAAAAAAGTCGTTTGCAGATTAGCTAGTTCAGCTTGCATACCGCGGCTTCGGCATCTCCACGGATGCCTTCCTTAAACCAGTGAAAAAGTTCCTAGTGAGAATTATACCATTTTTAAAACAGCCGCTCGCGTTCCCCACCATACCCCAGTCATTTGTTATGTTTTATTTCACGATGCTGGGTTATATTTTTGGAATCGATTGCCAGACTACTTTGCAAGTGCTAGAGAAGCTTGTAAGTCGCTTGTCTGTCGAAATTTATGTACAATTACGTTGTTATTGTTGTGTCTGGATACTGGGCCAGCTGCCCGGATACTGGGCAACATACTAGACTGCAATACAGTCGGTTTTTTTCTCAAAATCAGTAAAGAAATCGGTAAAGCGTGGCGTAAGAGTCTTACGCACGCGAAGCGCGCGAGCCACATGTGAGGCGACAGGAATAAAGCGTCTCTCCCCAGTCTCGCTCTCAGTTTTAAGCCTCGTTCCAGACCTTTTGTTTGACTGCTCGCGCGTACTTGAATACGCAAAAATAGGCTAAGAATAAAATGGGACCTAAAACAGAGCCCAAGGGAACTTGATCAGACGTTGCCCCTTCAAGAACTACCCGTTGTTTCCTATTTCACAGAGAGCTTTTTAACCAAGTTAAGGTAACGTTGTTGATTCCGCAGTTTGACAGTTTGTAAAGCAGTCTCCGGGGGGGGGGGGGGGGGGGGAAGGGGGGTGAAGCGCGCGCTTTCGGAGCCCCGTAGCTAAGTAAATCTACCCATCCTAGAAATTTGGTAATCACGTGACTATACACCGCCCGAGTGACCAACCGACCGTCCATCCGCACCACAGGCCTACCATATGAAATAACTCAATCAACAGGTGCGGCAACCCAAATGCAATGGTAGAAAATCGCATGGCCGCCTGGACTTTTAGAGAGAAAAAAAAAAACTAACAAAGTCGTGTCTTTTTCGACGTTATTGTTGATGTTTACACTCACGTGGATAACAGAGAAAGAGCTAGGGAGACGAATTTTGTCGGAAGAAAAACATGAAAATTTTATAAC
The DNA here is from genome assembly GCF_958299795.1 of Porites lutea. Lineage (NCBI taxonomy): Eukaryota > Metazoa > Cnidaria > Anthozoa > Scleractinia > Poritidae > Porites > Porites lutea. The sequence continues at coordinate 27,058,618 of NC_133201.1, read as the reverse complement.
GGCGGTGAGAAAATGAGAAACGCTAGCGGCAAAGTGAAAATGAGCGGCAGTGAAAAAATAAAAGCGAACATGAACACAGGAAACAAAATCTTTGGTAAGCACATACGACAATTTCTCCTCAAAAATAAAGTGTAACTAGGAAGTTTGACGTTTTAGTCGAGCAAAACAACGGCAAAGAAGGACAAAAAAGCGTGCTGCATGTGCAAATTTGTTTTTTGCTATTCATAGAAAAAAAGTGTGCTGCACGTGCAAATTTGTTGTTTTGCTAATTAGATCTATTGATCTTGATGCCATTTTCATTGCCGTCCCCCGTTAGCATTACAAGATTTATTTATTTATTTTTGTTTATAAGTATATTAACCAGAGCTTCGTTTTTAGCCCCGGCTAAATCCATATATTATATCTTAGTACGAGCGAGAAATTTGTATATTAAACGAAATTTGCATATTAAAGAAGAGATTTCCAATGAAATAACTTGCTTCAATTGGATAAGCTTATTGTTGACCAGCCAGGAGTGTCATATCAGTTATTTGCTGATCCTGATGGGGGTATAGTAATAAATCTTATTCTAGAAGGAGGCAATTCCTTATAATGTAGTGATAATTATTGACAAAAACCTGACGTTACAAAAGCATAATGGAGTGTTACACCTGCTTAGAGGAACGCATTTACATAACCTTCGCTTGGCTACGAGATTTGTTTATGGCGTAGTCGCAAAATATCAACTGGCGTTTCACCTTTAAAATGACAGCGAAAAGTTAACATTCCAATCAAAAATGAAACGTTAAATTTATAAAATGGAAAGGCGATATACAGCCAAGAGTGAAGTGAAGCGTTTGATGTCAAAGTCATCGCTGAGTTGAGTTTGGACTGTACATGTTCTATGATGTCAATTTTGTGTAAAACACAGCCACAGTTTCCTGTACAAAAACTACCGCCTGTTTTCAACAAGAGGCTTTTTAAAGCGCAAGCGGGCATTGTACTTACGGACAAAATTCTCTACATTTTGCAACGTCCTCTAAGCCATAGGCGATCGACCGAGGAACTTCACACGATAAAACCAGTTGTATCGGCGTTGAAGGACATACACAAAGGCCTTCAGTTCCTTAAGGAAGCTCTGTGCTTTGTGGTCACGTACGAAAAATTCGACGCAGATGTCGACATCTCCAAGAAAAATGGAGAGAAATGCTTGTCTTGTTATTACATTTTGAACGGTTCGGTGGAAGCAAGGTATGCGATAAGCAACGGTGTTTTTAGTCAAGGCGAGAACTCGCCGAAAAACCCAAATGACTGTGATATAAACTATACTCACGTGGCAGGGGAATATCTGGGCTTAGTGTCCGGAGATGGTCCAGAATTTGATTATCCACCGCCTGATAGCATACGAACTATAGAAGTTAGCGAGTTTATACGAGTCGACCGCGAGCAGTTTCATCGAGCAGTGAAAAAAGTTCAGAATAAATATGTTCGAGAGATTGAAAATTTTATTGAGGAGGTCCTTGCTTTAAAAGCTCTTCCTGCGGACGAGAAGAAGAAATTAGTTGCTATGATGGCCAGACAGGCAAGAACATTATTTTATACCTTTGTTTGTTATATACATGTTTTAATGAGTGTTTTCCAAGCTTTTCTTTTTTCCTGTCGTGTTTATTTTTCGCGGCGGCGAAATGCAAGTTTGGCTGTTATAACTGATCTCATTACAAAGTCAAAGCAGGGTGTTTTGTTCTCTTTTGGAAACTAAAATAAAATAATATTTCATAAGAATTTTATGTCTCCAATGGTAACAAATCGTTTAAGAAATGATGCTTGATGTACATATGCATGTAGGAGCAAAGTTTTATATTTTTCATAGATAAAACTGAATTTGAATTTTAGTTTGCATTTTTATGTTGCTTGTATGTGAATTTTTCAATCGGCCTTGGACAAAAAGGAACCGTAAGTCTTAAGAGATAACTGGACTAACTTGTTAACATATTTTTTAAAACATTAATAAAAGCGAAAACTGTGCATTTTATCTTAACGACAGGCTGCCCATTAAGTCCCATTTTACTGATTGTAATTGTCGTGACCTAAGTAGGGGAACTTACGTTAGAACCAATGACACGTTCATTATTTCGAAGCAATTTGATTTCTTATGGTCATTCTCTTGCTATTCAGGAAATATAGATTTTTGTTAAATTTGATTGAACCACATGCTTACTCTCCTGTGTTTGATGGTTGGAAAGATCAAAAGTTTTAATTTTGATCCCGGCCTTATCACAATATTTGGCTTTGCTTGTGACATTTGTGTTTGTTTTGCTAATTTTAAAAGCTTGCCAAAGCGGTTTTGCTTACTGTTTCTCTAGTTTGTCGATTCTAAGACAAGCATCCCTTTTAAGGAGGAGTAGAGGTTGTTACGTTCTCGTCGCTTCAGCCAATAAAAACCGGAATGAACTCAAGCCAGATGAATGGCAACTTTTCCCTACCACATTTTACGTCGGCAAGCTTATTTCCAGTTGAGCAAATTTTCCTGAGTAAAACCTGACATTATGAGACTTGCGGCTATGTCGTACTTTATGAAACCCGAAAACAGAGGGACACTTAATATTACAGCCTTAGTTTCGAAATGTGCTAATTTTCGTTTTTAATTTATATTACTCAATTACTTGTTCTCCTCAGGAATATCCAGCGGGCAAAGTTATTGTGAACCAGGGAGATCGGCCAGAACATCTATTTTTTGTGGCAAAAGGTAACGTCGAAATGTCCTTATGAAAAATCTGTTGAATGCAGGTTGCTTTACGTTTTTTAAAGACAGCAGTCTTCCTTGTACTTTCTCACACAGCCGTTCTTTGCCTTCCCACGCATCGCTGTTGCTATCCTCGTCCCCACTTTGTACAAAATACGTGACCAAAAGAAGCGACGTGTTCCGGGGGAAAGAATGTGTTGTAGCGTGACGTTATGAGACTGTCTGCTCCTGAAACCATTTTACTTATTCACTTAAGGCCAATGCAGATTGACTCTGGCGCCTAGCCTTCTAATCGGTGCGTTTCCGGTGAAAACGCTTCAGCGTATTTGTGTGGACGGAAGGACTAAACGCATCGAAATGTAATTGCGTTCTCAAACAAAACGCATCGATTTGAAAACACTCTTGAAAGTGGATCAAAACAAAAACGCATTCATATCGTATTTGTGTCGACGGTCGAAAACGCATCAAAATGAAAACGATGACCGAAAATATCGCAGGCGCGTGTGTTCGTAGCGCGCGCGTAGAGTTTAACTTACGTCACAACGTGCAATCCTATCGTTTTTGAACGTTTTAGTGTGGACAGTCGAAAACGTAGCAAAACGGTAGTGTGGACGCGAATCGATTGATGCGTTTTCGATGACAACGAAATCGCATACTTTTGAAAAAGCGTTAGTATGGGTAGGCTAGGCCTTATTCTACTTGTGTAAATTGATTAATTCAGGTAGATGTCAGTACTACAGAAGCGTCTTTATTGAAGAGGTTAACAGAGAAGAATTGGTGAAACTAGGACAAATTGAAAAAGGTAAGTCACACAACGAGTTGCAAATCCTATATAAAATCGTTAAGTACATTAACGCTCTTACGATGATATCCCATTTAGGAAGAGTTAATCATGTGTGTGCGACCCATTAGAAACGGCTGAAACGAGAATACATAACCTTCATTCGAAAAAACAAATAGATGCAACACTTACAGTACTCTCCTTCCAATATCCAACATTGTCACGACTTGCGGCTTGCAAAAGCACGTGGACGGCCCAGATTTCTTTCTTGCTGCAACGCAGGGGGCTAGGACGAGTGGAGACTAGACAGCCTGCACAAAGCTTACCTGCGATCAGGCTTTTTTTTCGGGGAAGCGCGAAGGCAAAGAAAAATAGGAAGAAAGACCACCTGATAGCAGGTTAATAAGTGAGGGACGCTTAAGTGAGTTGCAGAAAAGCAAACAAGGAAGAGTCCCATATGCATTACCCCACTTAACCAGTTTTAATTGATTCATTATCTTGTAGGTCAGTTCTTTGGCGAGTCAACTGTTCTTGACTCCATTCCATGTTTTTGCAGCGTTGCAAGCATTGGTCCAGTCACTTGCTTCCTTGTTAACAAGTAACTAAGTTTTTGTTTTAGTAACAGTTACTTATGTTAAAAAAAATAACTGTTTTTCGCAAAATTTACTTAAAAAAAGAGTTTAGGTTTAGATTAGAATCGCTTTGGTTCTTTCAACTAACATCTTTACCGTGGCGTCAGCTTTGAAAACCTGCAGTAGTTGGAAACTAAGACCATAAAACTTCTTCTTAGGTTCATGTGACCGACATCCTGCATTAACTGCTACGGACTGGAAAGTAGGATAGTTGGACATAAATGTAAATATTTTAAGCCCGGTGAATTAAAATAAGGACTTGCTCCAGTGCTTTGAAATACTGGTTTGTGTATTTGTTTATGAGTAGCATGCAATGCTAGAGCTAGAAATTGATTTTCGTCAGAGAATTGCGAATTCCAAGACTTGAGATCATTTTTCATCAGCACTAAGCGTAAATTAAGTTATCGATCAACAACATAACATGGTTATATGCCAGGAATTTAATTTAAGAAAATGTCTCCTTTTGTGTACTTTTTAGTTGGGCGTTAAAAGCAAACGAAAACATCATTCGCATTCTCCGTGAAAACCGTCGCTATTTCTTCAACGATGCCGACATCAAGCAATACATCCGAGACAGTGATGTCTGGCAGAGCTTTAAGAGGTGCACAATAACCGAGCTCCTGGAAATGGCGGGAAAATGTAACACGGCAATCGATAGGAACGAGATAACGCCCATACTCTCAAGGGCTGTGGAATACGGAGACGCCAAAAGGTAATCAGAGTTTTTATTTTTGTTAGCGAGTGATAAATGAATGCAAATTATTGGAAAATGTGGTCTACCAGCGGAGGTGATGTCCTACACCCATCACCGTTGCTAGACGCCTTTATGGGTTCATCATTATCAGTATCTTCATAGCTCTTAATATGATCATCATCATCATCATTATCATTGTCGTCATCAGCGTCATTATCACCATCAATTTATCATCACGACCATCGTTATCATCATCTCTATCATCATCATCATCATCATCATCATCATCGCTATAACCATCATCATCACCATAATAATGATAATTAACATCATCACCATCACCATAATTATCTTCATCATCGTGCTCAAGATCATCATAAACATGATCATTATCATCATCATCACCTTCACCACCACCACCACCAGCATCTTCATGTTCATTTTCAAACAGGGCCTTTCAAGAGCCAGCACTGCCAAGTTTGGCAATTCACTGTTCCCCCCACGCTGATTCTGAGGACTGTTGAAACACGTGTCCAACAAGTAAATAATAAACCTCTAAGGTCTTGCTTTCATTGAATCCTTGCAGGATTTCGTTAAAAATACCAAACCACGATGATGAGGTTCCTGGCGCACCGAAGAAAACCGAGCAACTCTTCGTAACACCTCGGTCCTCAAGACGAAGATCATCCGCCATTTTGAATTGCAGCGCTGCTGCGGTCGTAAAAGCCGTCCTGTTACTAAGAAGATCATCGGAGGATAACAGTGACAACACAACACCCCCTTCATTCCCCTCAAACAGATCCAGCCCATTTCAGGATCTGACCAAATTCAGGACGGCTGAAATGTTTAAACCTAAGAGTGCGCCCACGAGAAGGTCTCGTAAATTCCAAGAAAAATCAAAGTCGCCAACACTATCTCGCCGACCAAAGAGCTTTAAAGTAACCAAGGATGTGTTACGACGTCCGAAAACTACAGAATTAGCTTCTGCAAACACAGATCAGTTACCACGCTCAAAAGTAAGAACTGCAGTGAAAACTGCGCGATCTCATAGTGGAAAAGAGAGGAAAGAGGAGGAAAGAGGAAAGAGCAAGAAGCAGAACAGTCAAACTTTTAAACGGAATAAATCCAGGAATTTCAATGCATTTATTGGTACAAATGTAAATTCAGAAAATACTAAAACGCCCCCGAAAGAAGCTACCATAAATATGATAAGTAGGGCAGATAGCCCAGGGTTTCTTCCTTCTGTTGCAGTTGAGAAATCTGTCGCTCACAAACCTAATGTAGTTATCAAAGAAATCATCAACACGGGAATTCCCGGTCGACGTTTTTCGCCCAAAAGCTACCGTCGATTTGATAGGAGCATCTTTGACGTCCTGGAAAAAACGTCCAGCCAGGATCCCAGCTCATCGGATGAAGAAAATTCTGGCGCCAAGAGCCCGGGTTTGAATCTATGGAATGTTTCTTTCGCCGCTAGCAAGTGGATGGGCAATGTTCGACAACGGAGGAAGAGTGAACGCGCTCAGGAGTTAAGCGACGACACAGGTCAACCACCCATTATCGTGATTGAAGATTGGTCACCTGATACTGGGTCAGCAACCGAAGGAAATGACAATACTGACGGATCACAGCTGGCCCCAGGCCGGAAGACACCGACGAAGAGGACGAGTCGAACGCCGACTCCTATACTGAATGACGTAACAGAAGAAAGCGAAGAAGAGATCAGGAAGTATGAAGATGAACTTGCGCCTTCTGAAAGGTACAGTTAATGTTACTGGTAAATAAAGTTAATTATATCATTGGTATGACACTTAAGGAAAATAATAAAAGTTTATTTGTATTCCACAACTAGCCTAAAGATTTAATAGGACCTAATAGTAGCATCAGCTACCCTTTCTCGGCCTTACTGCGCCCACCGGCTGATTTACCCATACTGATATATTTGTGTGTCACCTTTCTTTATTATTTCGAGCTTCTTCGCTCAGTAGTTGGCTCTTTATCTCGCTGCTTCTACTTGGCATCATTGCAAAAGAGGACCCACACATCGATATGATGCAGTATGGGTTAAAAATGGAAGACATTTTCCGTGTTTGCATAGCCTGATAAGAACACGAGAGGGGTTGGGAGAATTCGAGACAGTTATGTAAACCCGAGACGAATTCGAGGGTTTGCGTTACTGTCGAGAATTCACCCAACCCCTCTCGTGTTTACATCAGGCTATACAAATACAGGAAAAAAGTGTTGTATTTGTTTCATAATTAACTTTCCAAGAGAAAACGCAAAATTCTTTGTTATGGCCCCGATTAAAAGAGCAATTCTTACCAGTCACGAAGTCTTAGGCGTGTAATTGTGATTTGTCCTTGTTTTGCAAAAACGATGCTTTCTAAAAAACGGATTTTTCTCGCTTAAAATGTCAGCTTAAGCGAACAAAATATACACTCCATGTTCGTAATGATTTTCCACGTTTCAGCCGACGAGGAAATGGGTAAATAAAGTGAACTTGTCGAGTTTAAAACTCAAAAAATTTTTCACATTCGTGCTTGCGTGATTAGCGCCCGAAAAGCAAAACATCTTGACGTCACAACCATGTTGACATACATGTAAACACGCCTCTCGGCCAATCAGAGCGCGCGTGCTATCTTAGTTGTATAAAAATGATATCAAACTTACCCTTGTCATTGAACTTATACTTCAAGCTTCTAAAGGAATGAGTAAGACTTGCAGTGCAGGTCGTTGCTCTTAAAATGTTTTGCATCTGGTATAGGATAGGATAAGGAAACCGAAAGCAAACGTGGAATTGCACACATTTAAGGTATATTATCCCACTGATCAGCAGTTACTAGATTTAGATACCCAGTAATGCAAAAAAAAAAAACAAAAAAAAAATCTGTTGTCCCATTGGCTACTTAAAGGGACACAGTCAGCTATGGGACCGCGCTAAACTGGACACTACTTTTGACGGTTTGAAAAGAGTTTACCTCAACCCGGAATCAAATGTACGCGTCGGCTACATCTAGAAATCCGCTTCATTCTTGCCTAGTTTTTCATTCGATCCTCGATCTTTAACAGAAAACCTCTTTTTGAGCAAATTTAACCCATCCTATGACATTATTTTATCATATTTGGTTAAAAATAGTATCCAGAGGAACATGAACAGAAGAGGTGAGAAACGCGTAGGCGCCGGGCGGGAGAAATTGCGTTCGTTTACCAAAATAACAAAAGAAATGAATCAATAACATTGGCGAGCAAATAATCGTTATATGTATTTGGAAAATCGATGGAAAGGGTTACATACGTTTGGAAAAACCAAGCTTTCTCTATCTTGAAATGGTATCTAATGCGCATGTGCATCAGCTGACTGTGTCCCTCTAATTTACACCTCAAGCCTATACTGAAGCATATGTTTACATAAAGGCCTTCCTCACTAGCGCACAAGCTTCTTATGCTTATGTTTATGCTTTCGTCGTTGGTGAGGACCGGCTAGATTTTTTCTACCCTTCTCGTCCCGGCTGGAACAACAAGTGACAATCATACCCCGCCACTGAATCTTTTCCGTGTTTTTGCATGTGCTCCTCCTTATACGCGATCGATCTTTTGGTGGTCGTCCTTATTACTCTTTGCTGGAATCCATCTCACGGTAACTATCCTTTCATTGAGCATCCTCAGGACATGCATGTCCAACATTTTTGGATTTGCAGTATTTCAGTGAAAATCAGTATAGCAACGAGGAAGATACCGTTTCGATCTTGTGATTGTTGAACGGACGTTTTCAAAATTGAAATTCACTTATCTCGGCATCAAAAATGCTACTGGCCTCTATAATGTAATACAAACGGGTGAAAACTCTGATCCGGCTCTTGGAACCTGCTTATACGTATCAATTGGAGACCTGCATGGCAACCTCTAGAAACATATCCCATTAAATTGGACTTTAATGTGAGTTTAATCTGTGATATCATTATAGGCCCAACAATTACAGTATTCACATTTGTTTCCATTCAGTAAGGGGCATTCTAAAGCTTACAGAAGCACCATTGTTTTATAGAATCAAAGGAACACCTACTTTGGAGCAATTGTTATTGTTAGTCTTCGTCTATTGACTACTTTTACTTTCAACACGCATTTGTTTCCACCTATTTTAACCCAATCACACCTCAACCACAAGTAGCCTGTGGATCCACGTCCCTTGTACCACTCGTGACGTTATCACCTTAAAAGATTATTGACATTGCCTGCAAGGGAGGAGGGGGTAGGGCGAGGAGGCGCGTTGGTAAAAATGATCTTTTGAGCCATACAGCATAAGCGTGTTTCTTTTAAACATGCCAGATATCCTACTCCTAGCAAGCCTTTCCCGGGAGTTTAACACCTATTTTTGTTGGTCGCTTTAACCCGCACCATCTGCAGTCTCGACAAAAATAGTTGGGACACCAATATTGGGAGGGCAAGAAGACGGAAAACTGTCCCAACAGTTTCGGCCGAGACTGTGAGTTAAGTCAGTTTTTTGGTCCTCTTCCTCTTCCTATTGTTTTTGTCAATCGCTCAATTTTAAATCTCGTCTTGAATCGGTGCGAGTACGCCCAAAATTTTGAGTTCCCTCCGACTTGCACTTGTAGTTTTTCTCGTTATTGTGAAATGTATTAAAAGAAACGTAAAACAACCAAAAGTACATATTTCTGTTCAAAAAGGTCGCACCAACCCCTTGAAGGTTTTGTTACAGTTTTCCTTGCTAATGTTGGATTGATTGTTACTTTTATTTTACATGCGCAGATGGTACACCTCAATTCACGAGGTTCATGACGCTTGCAAACAGCAGCTGATTGATTTCAAGAAAGATGTTGAAAACTTGGAGAAACAACGAGAACGCTTAAAGCGCCAGAAGAAAAAGACTGTAAGTGGGAATGAAGATGAACCAGGCGTGGAAGAGACAAACGAGGAGGAAATAAGAACAAGTAAGACAGAGGAGAACAGCATTTCTGAAAAGGTAGGAATTACAAGAAAGAGTGGCGATTTAGCACTTGTTGACTGCAAAATTGAGGTCAATCTTCCGATAAACCTTTAGAAGTAATTCAATGGAGGTTTTTGCTTTAAAACTCATAAACTTGTCACATCTCAGATAAGCAGTGTTACTGTTTCTCGGTCAAACGTGCTATAGGTTAAATATTTTCAAAAAACCCGGCGTGTGAAAACTTTGTCTTCCATTTACTGTTCTTTCGTTTTTTGAGAAGTTTTTCTATCTAGCTAGGCTGGAAACCTTTAATTATATGAGTCTAGGTCAGGAAAAAATCCACAAATTAGGAGGCCAATGCTCTAAACATGAAATAATTAAGGTAATTGAAAGGCCGGCGTAGTTCATTTTGCTACCACAGCCAGAATTAATTAACAAAAGTTTGCATACTAGATATACAGTATCCTCACGTGGTTATAAATGATCCTAATGGACAATTCAATTAACAGATACCCTCATGGATAACATTGTTACCGTTTCTTACAGGAATGACCAAAAGAAGATATATTTCGATCCCGTTTTTTTTCTCACTTTTTATTTGAAAAATCAGGTCGAACGCCCAGCAACAGGAATAAACGTTCGAACGCGCAAGGTATCTTTGAATGCAGGTAGACGGAATCGATCCAAGACGTTTTCCGAGGTTAGTAAAGTTATAAAAAAGAAAAAAAACCAAAATGAATATCCATGTTCAGACATTTGTAAAATTCTGACAATGTCAGCCAAAGTTCTTGTTTTTGTGGTCTTATCTTAAGATTTTACTATCTTTCATGATTTATCCCTTTAGTTTACAATGCTATATTTGGGAATTATTACATTAAAAAAATAATGGTACCATCTTTTCGTTTACTGGACTTCAAGTACATGAGCTGAGAGTCCTCAATAGGTTTTTAGGGATCCTAGATTTCAATGAGTTACTAGATTTGTACGGGTTGGGATCCCCTCTTCCCTCATTGTAATTCCCCACTCCAAAAACTTTTTTTTAGGGAGATTGGGTATATGCTTTTGGAGCAACGAGTTCTGGGATCGTTTTGGCCGAACAAGCGTTACTTATAATTGGTTAATGGTTGCCTTGAATACCATCCACCAATCAAAACTAACGCTTGTTCACCCAAATGATCCCAGAACTCGTTGCGCCGAAAGCTTGTACCCATTCCCCTTACAGTTTCTGGAGTGGGGAATAAGGTTGGGTATGCCCTGGATCCCTACACAGACTAGTTTCCTATTGTGATTGATAACTGGGGATACAGAGAAATCTCGCGCGAGTAACAACGTGCATTTCCTCAAGTTAGCCTAGAGAGGCTCTTACATAAATTGTAATTAGCACAAATTAAGGATGTCTCTAAAGAGGATGCTGAATGTTGACTTATCTCATTTGCCCAGGTGTACAGCATTTTTAAAATAGATTTTAGAAAAAAGAACCTGTTTCAAATTTTAAGCTGAACAGGTTCTTGTATTCTTAGTATGCAACCATGTGATAAGGCGGCCATGTTGAGGGTCAATACAATAGAATTTACATGAAAATAGAGTTTAGTTCCCAGAGGAAAGAGATGCTTCCACTAACATGGCCGCCGTGACGTCACGTGCAATAGATGGGGATAACTGGCAATTTTAGCCTATCCTGAAGTTCTTAAAAAAACAGGCTCTTACCCACGGAATTTCCCCGAATGGTTATTTTCCGTGACGAGTGTGATGACAGGTGGGACTTTGAACAGTCTTTGAAAACGAAGCGCTTAAAAATCAACTTCTGGTTATAACGTAAATATATGTCATTTTTCTCTCACTTGTTCAACAACTATGCAAATTTCTTGAAACAAAAGGAATATTTTGGCGGCAGATACGGTAGAACATCGATTCAACGAACCTCCATATAACGGAACAGAAACTCGATGTAACGAAATCGTCATTATATAACACGAACACAATCCAGAAACGCAAACGTCAAATATAGCTCGATATAACGAATAAATTTCAACATGTGACCAAAAGATAGCTAAAGATGTATGCAAACAGACCAACGAGGATGAAATTTATGTGTCAAGTAGTTTTAAGCAGTTTTGTTTGGGTGTTCTTGTGTTTCTTGTGCCGTAGCTGCGTACAGCTCAGAACTGACACAATAGCTTCGGATGCAAATGTTTATTACAGAAAATTTCCAGATTCGGAAATGCTGGGCGTTGGAAATTAATCATTAACTTTACCTCGATATAACAAACATTATGATTGTTTTCTCAAAAATTCGTTAAATCGAGGTTTTCGATATAACGAACCCTCGTTAAATCGAGGTTCCACTGTAGGAGTTCAATCCTCTCAGGATTTTTGGTAAACCAACATGGCTGGTTTGGAACACCTGTACACCTATATGGCCGCCATGACTCATTGAAAACGATTCATTTTCAGTCTTGTGCCGAGTAAGTTTTAAGCGAAACATTATACCCGTACCTCTATTCTAAAAAAAACGGCAAGTAACAATTATTCACCGATTTACCACAACCAGCCACCGACACTGAGGTGAATAATTGTTTTAGTATATACTATCCACTGTTTTAGTATATACTAAACTAGGATAGTCACCGTAGACTAGTATATGATGAACTTTAATCAGTTTCAACCCATTTTGTTTAAGGTTCCACTTGAACAAAAAAGAGATGACCAGCGACTTCGTAGGACCCAGTCTCTTGGCAGGTTTCGCCTCCTTAGCTTCTCAACATCGGATGAAGTTTTAAGGTCACAGTCGAGTATTGGTGAACAGTGGTCAGGGGTGTTTGAAAATGAGGAGGATATTGATGACACGCACCAACAAACTCAGCACATTCGCGTTAAGTCCAGCAGAATTGAAAGACGAAATCAACTTCTTAGAAAGAAAATGGAAGAACTAGAGAAAAACATCAAACATACAAAACATTGTTCATAGCCGCACAGAACTGTAGGACTTTTATTGTGAAAGCGAGTGCCAGCGTTGGAAATTGAAATTAAATGGTAATCTTAGGGAGCTCAATTAAAAATAAATGAAGATATAAGGTCCACTATATTGTAGTAATATGTTAAAGAAAGAAAAAAAAAAAAAAGAAAAGCAGAGATCAAGAGTAGACGTATTCCGCTATAATTTTAGTCCTAGCGACCTCGCCACTAATGCAAAACGTTTGCTGACAGTCTTAAAATCAATCTGATTCTGAATACGCTCTAAGAAGCTTAAACACGAGCATTTAAGTAAACTTATTTTGGACAGTTCAAGGGAAAAAGAAAAGTATTTGACCCCTGATATTCCAAATCAGGCAAAACTGTTCGCTTTTCAGGAGCCTAGAAGAAAATCACATCAGTGAAGAATATCAGACCGACACCGCCGACGAAAAGTCCTCTACGAAGTGGGACAGAAATACAAATCTGGGCCAAAAAATATCTTTTTTGTAAGTCATATGAAATCTTATCTGCATCTTTCCAAAAGAACGAATGAAAGCCTCCGATTTCCACTAGATCTAATCTTTCCTCTTTCTGGTGATCAGGGTAGATCCGTTGTTCTCCCACAACCATGCACGTTTTATTTACTAGGATTGTCATCAGATCGAGATATGATTCAACTTTTCACAAGACGCTTTCTCGTGAGTGGGGCGAGGGGAGAGAGGTTTTACACAAAAGAACAGTAGCCCATAATGGGTTCATTTGTGCACACATTTGAAGCTCTTTTTTTTTTCTCAAAGTGTTACCCCGATCCTTTGCAAGTAAGCGCAATATTAGGACAATTGCACGATGACGCCATTTTAGTACAACTACCAGAATGCTTCAGTTTGATGTTTTCTTGTGCAAATCTGAAGGCTATTGTTTTTTAAACCTCTGCGGGATTGACAAATTTAAATAAGGGCCTGTTTACATGAAGGTGGGGGACCCCAGGTAGGTGAGGTGACATGGGGCGGGTTACCCCACCTAACATGTAAACGTGATCACATTAAAATGAGAGATTGTATGGACATGTGGGTTACCCCACCTAAGCGGGTTACGTGACCTACCTGGGGTCCCCCACCTCCATGTAAACAGGCCCTAAGAAAGCAAAAACGAAATGAATTCTGGTAGTGGTAGTCAAACGTTGTCATCGTGAGAATAGCCTATTTATAAAGTGAAATAGATAAATAAATGAGAAAATAAAATGTGTTGTCGCCCGATATGGGACTTGAACCCATGACCCTCAGATTAAAAGTCTGATGCTCTACCGACTGAGCTAACCGGGCAGCTCTTATCAAAGACCGTAACTAATTAAGAAAAAATAACTTTGAAAGTGAACGAAACTCGATGTTGTCGATATAACAACTTTGAAGGGAGGAAATTTCCCGAAGGCAAAGCTTTTTTTTGTCTGAACTTTGATATACGGTCCTTTAAAAATTTAAATCGCCTTCATTTGACAAACCGAACAAAATGGAATAATTGTGTTGAAGTTTTTAAACAGCGCCAATTCCCTTTTGAGGAAATGTCTTCGTTTCCGTAACCGTTGCGAAAGCTCCCTGGTTCCCAACTTCCCTCAAAGTCACCCCTCTTTTAGGTCCTTGTAGATAAAAAGGCTGCATTCTCGACCCCAGAGCCCTTCTGTATTACGCAAAAACGTGAGGTCTGGGAACTAGAATGAAAAAGCTGTTTTCTGCAAAAATAAAAAATAATTGCGTCAGACCCCAAAATTCTTTAGCTCATTATTTTCACTTTTTAGTTCATTAGTTTTACATTCTGAGTTTATTAGTCTTAGTTTTTTAGCATATTCTGGACTTCGTATTTTATTAGCTTTTTAGCGTATTGTTAGATTAAGCATGTTTTTAACTTATTCTTTATCATTCTTAGTTTTTAGCACTAGCATATTAGTTTTATTTAATTTTTATCTTTGTGAAGCGCCTCGAACAGTTACTGGATACGTGCACTAAATAAATACACTATTATTATTATTATTATTATTATTATTATTATTATTATTATTATTATTATCATCAAAATCATCATCATCATTATTATTAAAAATATTCATTAGTACTGTTATTATTGTGAAGGGAAACTGCTAATCACGATGCTTTTCAATATGCAGGCTCTCACCCGTCAGAATCTCGAGATAACTAATTATTTAAAGTCACTCGTGCCCCATTCAATGCCTCCATCCAGACCAATTGATCTTCCTTTAAATTATGAGCAAGGTCATACTGCAACCCCACATCTTATCCATGGATTTTTCTTCATATTTTTAAGATTACTGAAAAAGTGGACTTTTTTGGTTAACTTTAGTTAATACCAAGAACTTGAAATATCCGTAAAATAGTTAGATTTGAGAGACCAGATAGTCTTCCCAGTTGGTAGCTCTTCAGAAAACTTTTTAGGTGAGCTAAGTTTTTATTCGTTAGCAATAAAAAGGTTAATTGGTTAATTGATTTACTGATTTATTTTTACAAACGAACACCAAATCCAACCATGAAAGTTGCAGTGGAGTGTAGTGACACTCTCCTATATTATGTTGGTCTATTGCCCTGGATAATGAAGTTGTCTTCTAGCTAAGAAGTAATTATTTTTTTAAATATCTTTTTAGGCACTCCTCGTGGCTTTCTTTCCTCTTTATATATCAATTGTTTGAGAGCAGGTTAACTGCTTTAATCATCATAGAGAATAAAGAATTGGTTCTTTTTATTTGGAGCGTCCTAGCAAATGCATAGTATTCTTTTAAGTGCAAACGAAGTAAGTTTTATTTACTTAGGAAATATAGTCTGAAATATCAGCCGTCTCCACCCCTTGCTGGGTGAAAGACGTTGTCTCTCTCTCCCCGCGCCCTTCCCCCAGCGGGTTAGGGGGTGGAGACCACTGACATTTCAGACTAGTGATAATATAAATAAGCGTTTCTGTACCGTATAGTTTTTGGTAAACAAAAGCAATTTTCGGGGAAAGATGCAACTGAGTATCCGTATATTTTCATATTCTATATTATGTTGGTCCACTGCCTAAGATAATGAAGTTGTTTTCTTGCTTAGAGGTATAAATTTTTTCATGGTTTTATGGCGGCTCTTTTTTAGTTTCTTTTAATCCTCTTTATCCATTGTTTTAGAGAAGGTTCACTGCTTTAATCAAGATAAAAAGTAAAGAAAAGGTTGTTCGTATTTGGAGCGCTTTTGTACATGCATGGTGTTCGATAAATTGCAACAGAAGTATAAATGTATGAGAATAAATGAATATTACTGTACCGTAGAGTTTTTGGAACTAAATCATCAATTGTCAGGAACACAGCTAGGGGACATTTCTTTTTAGCGATTGCAATCCTCTCTTGTTATCATGGTTGACTTGTTAGTCGGTGTCTGCTCAGAGGCAGGTGGCCTGATTATCTCTCCCACAACTTTCCCTCAATTTAAATGTTCTGGCTATTGTAGCACTGAACACTTACTACAACGTTAAAATATGACTTTTCGAATGCATCCTGTCTTTGAAGCGCTTCCAAGGACTTGATGACATTTTGAAGTACGTGCTCCTTCAGTCTGCATTCATATATCACCGGAAAAAACAACCAAAAATGAAGTTACTTTTCATTTCAATGGCGTCAATGCTGTTTCTTTTTAAGTCAGGTGAGAGAAAAGAACTTTGTCTGTTTAACCTATTTATTATAGACATACTTATCTCTGAAAAAGTAATTACTTCGCTATATGGAAATTTAATAATTATTAGGTGCGGTTACATTCGACCTTTCCTCAAAGTTCCTCTTGGCGAAATAGCTTGGATTGGGTTGGCTCTGGGTGCTGATAACTTTCATTACTGCTGTTACACGGCGATAAATTGCCCAAATTGCCCACCCTTTTGATCAATGCAATGATTGACTCTGACGCGATATCCGTCTCATTTTTCTCATAATTTTTGCTTTGTTTAGCTAAGCCTCACGCCGTAATGACCACATCCGGGGAATACTGCAGGTTTCCTTTTCAGTATAGAGGAAAGATTTTTTACGACTGCACTAAATCTTATCATCATAGACCTTGGTGTTCATTGGATCCTGTGTATAGAGGAAGATGGGGAGATTGTAGTAAGTACACCGCAGAGAAAATTAGTATGGCTCTCAGTAAACAGTTATTAATTTCTCTCTGTTACGATCAACATTCATCTGGATGGAATTTCAAAAGCGCACAAACACAAAAACAAAAACAAAACAAAACAAAACAAAAACAATAACAAACATTAAGTTGATTTGAAAAAGCATAGGACGAGAAAAAAGTCAGATTTAGGATCCATCATGTACGAGAAAAGAGGCAATTACGCAACAATGCAATCGATCGGGAGGAAGGGTGACCGAAACGAAGAGGCCAATAAAAACGTCGAGGAAGCAGGGAATGAAAGGTACGGGGGAAGCCGGGGGGGGGGGGGGGTGGTTGGGTGGGAGGTTTGGACGCCCCTCTCCTCTCACTGATGGGTGTCTCCCCGCCCGACACGGTCAAGAAACAAAGCTCAGCAAACTTGTGGTATATTTTTACAATATGACAATATGGATGATGACAAAGTCAGAGTGAGAGAGTTTTGCATAGAAATGTGTACTTTTACTCAGAGGTTCCTTGTGCCGTCAATACCACATCTGGCGAATGCTGCCGTTTTCCTTTCAAGTACAAAGACGTTTCTTATCAGGACTGCACCAAAGCTGATCACCACAGGCCTTGGTGTTCCTTAGACCCTGTGTTTAAAGGAAGATGGGGAGATTGTGGTAGGTGTGACCTTTTGTTCTCTTTGAAAAACCTCAAGACCCCTCTCTCTCTTGAGCTCAATCACACGATACCTAATTCGGCCTTCATACACAGTGCCGACATTTTTTGAAGGAATGGGGCTTGGGGAGAGCTCTAATTCTCTTGGATTTGGTAGGGGGTGGGGGGCGGGGTAGACAGGCGGGATAACGGCCTATTTTTTTCCACCTTACATCCCTATTTGCCCTTTTCACTTCTGCTAATTACGGTATGGATCGCACTCTCTGATGTCCTAGTGATCAGGTGGCTATGTGTAGGAATTACCGAGTAATCGCGTTCGCTGGCCCGAAAGATTTGTCTGAACTGCAGTCTACGATGCCACATTTAGCTTTGGGTTATGAGACGTATAATGATTTAAAGAACCACAGTCAAGTAAAAAAAATTCGATGAAGAAAAATACCTTGAAACTGAAGGAAACATCTAAATATTACTTACACAAAGAAGGAACTATGAGTAACTAAAATGGAACAAAATAGTTTTGGCTAGGAGGTGACTATACACAAAAACCTGAAATTATCGTAGGCTTAGTTCTTGGGCAGCACAACACTGTGACGAAACTCGACACAGATGAAATTTTTCATTGATACTGAGGTGTACATTATCGATTTCAAGGTAGGAAGCTAAGCGTACACAAGAAACTCTTAGTAAACATGAAATGTCGTTTTCTTACATAGAAGTACCCTGTCCAATAAAGACTACATCTGGTGAATGCTGCAGTATTCCGTTCAAATTTAAAAGTAAAAAATATGCCGATTGTACCAGATATGGGGACCACAGACCATGGTGCTCTTTAGATGCGGTATACAAGAGGAGATGGGGAAACTGTGGTGAGTATTCCTTCCCGATTTATAAATCCGTCCCTCAAACGTCCAGTCCCCTTGGCAAAACTAAATTATAATGACACGCGGCGAAGATATATGCAGACTGTGAAAGAACCGTCAATGTGTGGGAAATGCAAAGAGGCGAAATGTAATAAAAATGCTTCCTACAGTTTTTAAAAGAATTAAGTAACCCCAATAATACGGATATCAGCTATACTCAGCAAAAATTCCAGACTTCAATTTCCGGTATTACCGGCTCTCTCTATTACGGACTTGAGTTTTTTTTCTGACTTAACAGCAAAACTTGGTTTAAAGGAGTTGGAAGAGGACAAGATTGAAGTGGAAGGGGGGAGGCAAGGAAAAAGAGATGAAGAGATTGGATCAAGGAGAGGAGGAAAGGGACTCTACAGTGGCGGATCCAGTGGAGGAGCCCAGGGGGGAGGGGGGCGGGTCGCCCCCTTATTTGTAGACCAAACTAAGGCCCAAAGGGCCGAAAAAATGTTTTGGGAGACCGCCCCACCCCCCCCCCCCCTTATCTCAAGGTCTGGATCCAGCACTGCTCTCCCTCTCCCCCCTTTTTCTTTCGAGCTTGTCACCCTGTCCCGCCTTAACTTCTTTTTTGCAGCTGCCTCTCTTAACTCTCTCGGAACATCTCCCGGGCAACACCTATAATTGGTTTGTCTTTCTTTAATCATTTCCTCATGTCTCTTTATATTACGGACAGCTTTATAAGACGGATGTATAATTGCCGACTCCAATCGTGTCTCTCTCACTCATTAGAGACCTGATAGTGCTTGCTGAGACAATAATATCACCTAAATTGTTATACTGAAATGGTTTTGTTTTTCTGCCTAGACATGCCTTGTCCTGTAAAAACCTCGTCTGGAAAATGCTGCAGCTTTCCTTTCAAGTACAAAGGCATTACCTATAACGACTGCATCAAGACAGATTACCCCAAACCTTGGTGTTCCTTGGATCCTGTGTTCAGAATGAGATGGGGAAGATGCACATATTAAATTTTTATGTACCAACGTTGTCTTAACCTTTTCTTGTGCTGTTATTTAAGGTGGCTCCGTAATTAATACAAGAGCATTTAGCTGTGACAAATTTTCCGTCATAACTTTTTGGTTTTTAACGCGATGGCTGCGAAACTTTGCAAAGAACAACAGATATCATTCGGCAATAATACGAAATATTCCGATTTCATTAATGGTAAATATTTCTTGAGAAATTAGCGCTTAAAAGGACCCCACTGTTCAAAGAAAATCGCGTCTAGTAAAAAATTTTGCTGATATTTTTTACTGAAATTTCTGGAATCGGCTTTAATTGATATAATAAATATGCCAGAAGAATTTCAGAAAAATCGTTGGAGCAGAAGTCTGTAACTAAAAGTCGCTCAAAATTCAGCTGTGAAATTGTTTTGGAATTTCAAAAATAAATTACCATCAGGAAGAAGGAGCCACCAGTTTGAATTTTCGGGACAAGTAAATTCAGCGTTTTCTAATTCTTAAAACAAGAGCCGATTGCCTATCGTGCTATTCTGTAAAAGGTACTTTTTAGTTTTAGAAGCACTATAAATTGCTCCAAACCTTGCTCTGAAGTAGAATGACTTGTTTTTCGACATTTTTAAAATATCCCTTGGCAGTTTTGGCTCAAACTCCTGCTGCATACATTTTGATGTATTGCAATGCATTTTCAACGACTTTTACTGCTGTTCGTTGCTTCCAACTCAGGAAAAAAGTATTGAGATTGGACGCTACCTCGTATCAGAGCTCAGATAGAACTGTCCAGCACCTTTGTTTATGACTACAAAATGAGCACGAGCGGCAGTTCTGCGTGGAATTCGCACCTCACTCAGGGGGGACGAACGACCACGATGACCATGCCTGTGAACCGAATAACATCACAGTGCAAAATAACATTATCGCAAAAATACTGCCTGTGATTAAATTTACAACTCTGAAATTTTTGTCACTCCTTCCTTCAATGAATGGGTATTTTTTTCTTGATTATTATGTTTTGCTCTACAATACATGTTTTTACAGATCGGTTCACAGACATGGGCATCATTGTCATTTCTCGGTTAACGGTGCCTTAACCTGCGAAAACGCTACATTTTTGACGTCATTTCCTCGTTAAACACAAAATTCGTCCAAATTTGGTCATCAGTAACTGGTTATGGTGAATTAAACGTGTGCTTTTAGCCAATCAGAATCGGGAAAATATTTTGAATGAATAATAATAGGTATTACTATGTATATTTAACTAATCTATACACTCCAACCTCCATGCGTGACCACCTCTCGTAAGCGACCACCTCCCATAAGCGCATAAACGAACACTTATCCTAATCACCAAAATCTTTTCAGTCAAAGCCTTGCAAAAAAACGACCACTTCCTGTAAGCGATCTCGACCACTTTTTGTATTTAACCACTTGTAAGCGAGCACTTGATGTATGGTCTGATCTCCATGTACGCTGCACGTATTGTACTGTTCAGTATATACAAAGAAGGTTTATTGACAACATGGAACTAGACATATCTTAACTTAGAATGTGTTCACACTTTACCGGGTAGCTTTAATTTGCGCCGCCTCGAAAATCATACCAGAAAGGGCTTCTGTTCACACAAAAGAACGGTTTTGGCGGCGCGTTTTCTGTGACGGAGCGACGCTGCGCCGCGCCAATCTCGAAAGTGGAGCGTCACGCATATCGGATAGGTTTTGTGCCATACTTTGGCGCAGGGTGAACGTCTATTCCGTTCGTCGCTGAAGTAATAAGTTCGAGCTAGGCCTGGGTCCCATTGAAACGGAAGGAAATATTCAGGAATGAGGACTGGAATTTAGTGCAAGCCCTCGCAGCCAACCTCGGCGACATGATGTTCGATGTGTGTGAACGACTTGGGCCGTCCCGGGCCGTTGCTGTTCATACTATGTCGGATGGCTTTTCGAGGCCCCACGAAAAGCTATCACGTATAGTATGAACATAGCCTTAGCAATTACACGCAATACATTTTCTTCCATAAAGTGGATGACTCTGGACCTCTTCCCTAAAGAGAACCTCGATTTGTGGATTCTCCTGAAAGACCGCCTCTCGTTTGCGGCCACCAAGTTTTAGAAGAACATGAAGGCCGGGATGAAGTCATTTGGTAGCCTGCCCGCAAACCTCTCCGTTTTAACTTTTCAACTTTTACTTAAATTTCGAAATATAACAAAAGATACATTGGGACTGGCCTGCAGTTAGCGAGGCTATTCGAGGCAGGCCAAGCTACATAATTTACTATACTACAAACAAGACAAATACAAAGAAATTAGACGTATAAGTATATAATATATATTTTACACTAAATAGATACTATTCTACTTAAATGCAAGGACAATATTAAAGTGAACTTTTAAAAATTAAATAAAATGAAAATAAAGGACAAGAGAATTTCTTTTTCATTTTCACAGTGATCGTATCCACATCAATATAGGAGTCTTCAGTTTCAAGGATATCGAGTAGCATTTTTTTTAGTGATCTTTTAAAAGATTTTTTCGGTCTACCTCAAAAAATTCTTAAATTCTTAAAGAAATCCCATTCCATTTTAATATTCAGAGAAAGTTTATTTGAAGTCAGCCAGTTATACAAGTTTTGTAATTCTGCTGTTACTGTTAGTTCCAGTGTCTTTAAATCTTTATGAGCATAAAGAGCGTCTCCCATTTCCATTGTTTCACATGGGAAGATACATTAATGCAGAACTGCCGTCCGTACTAATTTTGTAGTCATAAGCAAAGGTGCTCGACAGTTCTCTCTGATCTCCCACACAAGGTAGCTTACAATCCCAATCCCAATTCAGATCAATTAAATAAATGTAATTGAATTGGAGCAACGTACAGCAGCAGTAAAGGACGTTCAAGAAGGATTGCAATACATCAAAATGTATGTAGCAGGAGCTCAGCCAAAACTGCTAAAGCATATTTCAAATATGTCAAGGAGCAAGTCATATGACTTCAGAGCAAGGTTTGGAGCAATTTGTAGTGCTTCTAAGGGCCTGTTTACATGGAGGTGGGGGATCCCAGGTAGGTGGGGTAACCCCCCTGTCCTTATAATCTCCCACTTAAGGTCTCGGTAAAGGAAAACGAGGTGCCCACAGAAAAAAATTCTAGTCGCGCGAGTATTTTCGCTACAAAGGCAAGTTATACATCAAATTAAAGCTAAAAGACTAAATTACCTTATAAAAGATTTTATTTCATCGAATTTCAAAAGGCGCTTAAGTTTTTTGCTCTCGAACTCAGAGGTATCGAGTTTACTGCTGAAGCTCCAGCCCTTTCGCGTTGTTAAATATTCACTTTCTTTTTATTGCATCTGATTGACAGATAAAAGACCTAAAAAAGAGTGTGAGGAATTTTCCGATTTCCCTTTGTAACTTATTTTATGTCAGTTTCTTTGCGTAAATCGCGCTCGAGATTCGACTTTTTAGTTTGAAATGCAATAATTCCGCTAATACGAGACATATGCAAATTTCCTCACACCCTTTTTTAGGTCTTTTATCTGTCAATCAGATGCAATAAAAAGGAAGTGAATATTTACCAACGCCAAAGGGCTGGAGCTTCAGCAATAAACTCGATACCTCTGAGTTCGAGAGCAAAAAACTTAAGCGCCGTTTGAAATTCCATGAAATAAAACCTTTTATAAGGTAATTTAGTCTTTTAGCTTTAATTTGATATATAACTTGCCTTTGTAGCGAAAATACTCGCGCGACTAGAATTTTTTTCTGTGCGCACCTCGTTTTCCTTTACCGAGACCTTAATTTGATCACGTTTACATGATAGTTGGGGTAACCGCCACAGGTTACCTTACCAATCTGAGTAGGGTCCCCCCCTCCATGTAAACAGGCCCTAAAACTAGAAAGTAAATTTTAAAGAATAGCACAATAGATTAAATCGGCTTCTGTTTTATCAAAGACTGGAGTTAACTGTCCCGAATCTTCGAACTGGTGGCTCTTTCTACCTCTAGTTCTCGGTAATGAATTTAGAGATTTACATGTCTTCATAATGCGGAAGTAATGCTTTTGTAGTGATGATTTTAGCCCAAGCAGACTTCTGATCCTTACATGACTCATGTTATCATCATGACGTGGAATCATAACGCGTAGTTGTCAATATATTCTTTGTTTGATATCATTAATTATAATAATTATGAACACACACGGGAAGTTAAAACAATCCTTCCTGGAGCTTAAGCCATTTATCTTTCCTTGGCAAATCTGAATTCCGTGATTGCTGAGACGTTCCAACGATGGGTTAAGCCGGCTCTGGAGAACGTGACCTAAGTCAGTTAAAGCACGCTTAAGTTAATCTCAATGACTCCCAGATATCATGAGATATGGGAGAAAAACATCGCATTCAATATGGTGAAGGACATAAAAAACAAATAAGTTGACGGGAATGTTGCTACATAAATTTCATTTGACAACACACATTGTAGGAACTTATTTACCGCTGACGTTCTCTGACTTAACTGAAGAGACTGCCAAGTCACGGATGATTGACTTTAGGGTTCAAGAGGTTAATTCAGTTATCGTGGGTGGTGAAGACGTGTCAAACTTTCATGATTGCTTTCTCTTCCGTAATTTGACAATAGCTAGAACATGATGTATGTCATTTTAGCGTATAAAACCTTCATAAACCTACTCATTCAAGGATATATTCAAATTTTCTTTCGGCAGCGTTCTGTGAACTGCTCGAACAGGATCAAAACTCTCAATTAGTTGATATCACCCAAGGACGAAGCATTCATCAGACGAGTGAAAATGAAGGCCATCTTCATAGTTTTGGTTATGTCAGGATTGTACGCCGGTAAGATATTTCCTAAAATATTAATAATAACCATTTCAATCTGCTGAGTTGCCTCAATCAATTTATTTTAATCTTTTAGACCCCATTGTGACTTATGGGCAAGTGAAAAAGCTGGGTTTTTACCCTGGTAAAGATGGAACAAAATAATGTTATGTATATTTCTCATCGTGACGGTAAAAAATTCGCCAATCTTATCAGCGACTTCATTAGTCTGGCTAGTAACTCGAGCATACAAAGATGAGATAAAAATATTGATCGTGACGGAGTTAAAATAAATTACTGACGATTTATAGTTATTACCTTCTCGAAAAAGAAAATAATGTCAACAGGAAAATTAATTTAGGAGAAATTATATTCCGCCAATTCTATCGAAATACATAGCTATGTTAGTCTAGGTATGCAAATGATTCTTTGAAAATAAAATCTCACCCTAAGGGCAAGCTGTGCACCTAGCAATCTACTGATTGTGAGAATAAAAGACCCTCATTAGAAACCCCGACACTCTCGGAAGATCTTGTGAAATTAGCTGAACTGTTAATTTTAATTAATTATCATTAATTGGAACAAAACCTCGTGTCGTCAAATAAAAAATTCGGTTTGTGACTT